>NW_025245114.1:0-2673 GCF_018294505.1 Triticum aestivum
GCGTTGCTCTGCCTCGTCCAGCCTAGACCTAAGGGCGAAGGTCCATCCCTCACCTGCGGCCTCCGAGAACTTCAGCTTCAGGTCGTACTTGTTGGCAAGATCCGCACGAGCCTTCGCCACCCTCCGAGCAACCTCCTCCTGAATCTTGGCTTCACGTGCGGTGATGACATCTTCAGCCATGGCCACATGGCGATCCCTCATTTCCAGCTACTCAAGCTCGAGGCTGTGCTCTGAGGCCTCCAACATCAGCGCCTCCTCATGCATCTGGATCTCCTTCTCCTCGGAAGCCCCCCCTCATCGATGCCAAGACAGCCCGGCGCGCCTCAACCTGCCGCTCGAGGGTAGCATTCAAGGCCTGGAGCTCCCGTCTGCGCTCCTCGGCGACCTCGTGGCGGTAGTCAGCCTCCCTCGCCTCCTCCAAGGCTCGAGCGCTTGCCTCGCACGAGGTGGCAAGGGACGCCGCGGCGTTTGCACTATCGTGCTCATGCTGAAGACGCCCGAGGTTGATGGCCACCTTCAATTGATTCCATTCGTCCGCCAGCCGAAGGCCCTCTGCCACTAGGCGGGCATCGACATTGACAAGCTCTTCCTCGAGCCAGCTCAGTGCTCCCATCGCCTCCCGGAAGAGCTCATGGCGGACGGCGCTGCGCCCGCGCACAAGCTCAAATGCGCGGCCAGGTCCCTCCTCCGCGCCGGGAATCGTCCGGGAGCTAGGCTTGTGGCGGCTGGCCTTCTCCTAGCAGGGGGCTGGAGGCCGGCACCTTCCCGGCCGCCTCTCAGGCCTCAGCGAAGGCGCTGCAGCGTGAGGCCTCACGGCTTGAAGACGAAGCCGGGGCTGATGATGCCCAGCTGCGGGCGATAACCACTGGAGGAGCCCTCGGCACACCTCCAGCGCCCCAGACCGGACCATGAAGGAGGGACGACAAGAACGCAGGATCGAGACCCCCAGTTGGCGCGCCCTCCTCAGGAACGGGCCCCGAGCCGCGCGCAGCAGCCTGGCAAGCCAATGACTGACGGGGGCCACCCTCCTGGAGATCTCGCCGCACCAACCGAAGGGACCCTGAAGAGTTGTGGTCAGGAAGGGATGCATCACTCAGGAAATCACGCAGATGAGGTACTTACTCGTCTTTGGCAATGTATTTCCTCTGCTTCAACGGCGGGTAGGTGCCACCATTTCAGGTAGGGGGCACCTTCCTCTTGCGGAGTGCTCCGAAGTTCAGGCGAGCTGGCCGAAGCCCTGGCCTACTGTTTACTTAGATTATAAGAGTATGGTAGCGCATGATTCTATTGTTAAGAATAGGGAAAGGGCGCTTAAATACAAATTGTTATTTGATAAAAGTCACCCTGAGACTATTACCTTGCCTGCTCCTTCCTTGTTTGATTTATCTGCAGGCCAGTATCTCGTTCCGCTAGCAACCATCCAAGCGTACCGGAACCCTACATCAGCCACAGAGCCGGAACCGGAACCACAATTTGATCCTCCACGACAGTCTAATTACCAGTGGGATCCGAAGATGATTGCCAACCAGTGACAATCAGAGGCTTCTTCTCAGTATGACCACAACTATAACTTTGGATATCCGCCAGGCCAGCCGTGGCAATAGACCAACTTAGGCCAAAAGCCTAAGCTTGGGGGAGTACGTATTTCTCACCGACATTACATTTATGTTCACACGCTCATTGCTAGATGTCGGTGCTCATACTCTTTCACAGTAATATCCATGCTAGTTTATTTTCCTTTTTTCTGCTTTCTTCTTGTGTGTTTGATAAACCTTAAGAAAAACAAAAAAAATTAGTGTAGCTTTTAGCTAGTTTACTTTCTTGCTGTAGTAGTAGTAATTAAAAGAAAACCCAAAAATATTTCCCGTTGTTCTTTTGATTGTTGGGAGCTTTCCCGTGTAAATAGTTTTATTGCTTTTCTTTTCTTTGGGGGTCGATAGGAGAAGACCACGATGATGTTGGAAATATGCCCTAGAGGCAATAATAAAATGGTTATTATTGTATTTCCTTGTTCATGATAATTGTCTATTGTTCATGCTATAATTGTATTAACTGGAAACCGTAATACATGTGTGAATACATAGACCACAACATGTCCCTAGTAAGCCTCTAGTTGACTAGCTCATTGATCAATAGATGGTTATGGTTTCCTGACCATGGACATTGGATGTCATTGATAACGGGATCACATCATTAGGAGAATGATGTGATGAACAAGACCCAATCCTAAGCGTAGCACAAGATCGTGTAGTTCGTTTTGCTAGAGCTTTTCTAATGTCAAGTATCTTTTCCTTAGACCATGAGATTGTGCAACTCCCGGATACCGTAGCAGTGCTTTGGGTGTACCAAACGTCACAACGTAACTGGGTGGCTATAAAGGTGCACTACAGGTATCTCCGAAAGTGTCTGTTGGGTTGGTACGAATCGAGACTAGGATTTGTCACTCCGTATGACAGAGAGGTATCTCTGGGCCCACTCGGTAATGCATCATCATAATGAGCTCAATGTGACTAATGAGTTAGCCACGGGATCATGTGTTATGGAACGAGTAAAGAGACTTGCCGGTAACGAGATTGAACTAGGTATTGGGATATTGACGATCGAATCTCGGGCAAGTAACATACCGATAGACAAAGGGAATTGTATACGGGATTGATTGAATCCCCGACATCG
>NW_025245115.1:0-2673 GCF_018294505.1 Triticum aestivum
GCGTTGCTCTGCCTCGTCCAGCCTAGACCTAAGGGCGAAGGTCCATCCCTCACCTGCGGCCTCCGAGAACTTCAGCTTCAGGTCGTACTTGTTGGCAAGATCCGCACGAGCCTTCGCCACCCTCCGAGCAACCTCCTCCTGAATCTTGGCTTCACGTGCGGTGATGACATCTTCAGCCATGGCCACATGGCGATCCCTCATTTCCAGCTACTCAAGCTCGAGGCTGTGCTCTGAGGCCTCCAACATCAGCGCCTCCTCATGCATCTGGATCTCCTTCTCCTCGGAAGCCCCCCCTCATCGATGCCAAGACAGCCCGGCGCGCCTCAACCTGCCGCTCGAGGGTAGCATTCAAGGCCTGGAGCTCCCGTCTGCGCTCCTCGGCGACCTCGTGGCGGTAGTCAGCCTCCCTCGCCTCCTCCAAGGCTCGAGCGCTTGCCTCGCACGAGGTGGCAAGGGACGCCGCGGCGTTTGCACTATCATGCTCATGCTGAAGACGCCCGAGGTTGATGGCCACCTTCAATTGATTCCATTCGTCCGCCAGCCGAAGGCCCTCTGCCACTAGGCGGGCATCGACATCGACAAGCTCTTCCTCGAGCCAGCTCAGTGCTCCCATCGCCTCCCGGAAGAGCTCATGGCGGACGGCGCTGCGCCCGCGCACAAGCTCAAATGCGCGGCCAGGTCCCTCCTCCGCGCCGGGAATCGTCCGGGAGCTAGGCTTGTGGCGGCTGGCCTTCTCCTAGCAGGGGGCTGGAGGCCGGCACCTTCCCGGCCGCCTCTCAGGCCTCAGCGAAGGCGCTGCAGCGTGAGGCCTCACGGCTTGAAGACGAAGCCGGGGCTGATGATGCCCAGCTGCGGGCGATAACCACTGGAGGAGCCCTCGGCACACCTCCAGCGCCCCAGACCGGACCATGAAGGAGGGACGACAAGAACGCAGGATCGAGACCCCCAGTTGGCGCGCCCTCCTCAGGAACGGGCCCCGAGCCGCGCGCAGCAGCCTAGCAAGCCAATGACTGACGGGGGCCACCCTCCTGGAGATCTCGCCGCACCAACCGAAGGGACCCTGAAGAGTTGTGGTCAGGAAGGGATGCATCACTCAGGAAATCACGCAGATGAGGTACTTACTCGTCTTTGGCAATGTATTTCCTCTGCTTCAACGGCGGGTAGGTGCCACCATTTCAGGTAGGGGGCACCTTCCTCTTGCGGAGTGCTCCGAAGTTCAGGCGAGCTGGCCGAAGCCCTGGCCTACTGTTTACTTAGATTATAAGAGTATGGTAGCGCATGATTCTATTGTTAAGAATAGGGAAAGGGCGCTTAAATACAAATTGTTATTTGATAAAAGTCACCCTGAGACTATTACCTTGCCTGCTCCTTCCTTGTTTGATTTATCTGCAGGCCAGTATCTCGTTCCGCTAGCAACCATCCAAGCGTACCGGAACCCTACATCAGCCACAGAGCCGGAACCGGAACCACAATTTGATCCTCCACGACAGTCTAATTACCAGTGGGATCCGAAGATGATTGCCAACCAGTGACAATCAGAGGCTTCTTCTCAGTATGACCACAACTATAACTTTGGATATCCGCCAGGCCAGCCGTGGCAATAGACCAACTTAGGCCAAAAGCCTAAGCTTGGGGGAGTACGTATTTCTCACCGACATTACATTTATGTTCACACGCTCATTGCTAGATGTCGGTGCTCATACTCTTTCACAGTAATATCCATGCTAGTTTATTTTCCTTTTTTCTGCTTTCTTCTTGTGTGTTTGATAAACCTTAAGAAAAACAAAAAAAATTAGTGTAGCTTTTAGCTAGTTTACTTTCTTGCTGTAGTAGTAGTAATTAAAAGAAAACCCAAAAATATTTCCCGTTGTTCTTTTGATTGTTGGGAGCTTTCCCGTGTAAATAGTTTTATTGCTTTTCTTTTCTTTGGGGGTCGATAGGAGAAGACCACGATGATGTTGGAAATATGCCCTAGAGGCAATAATAAAATGGTTATTATTGTATTTCCTTGTTCATGATAATTGTCTATTGTTCATGCTATAATTGTATTAACTGGAAACCGTAATACATGTGTGAATACATAGACCACAACATGTCCCTAGTAAGCCTCTAGTTGACTAGCTCATTGATCAATAGATGGTTATGGTTTCCTGACCATGGACATTGGATGTCATTGATAACGGGATCACATCATTAGGAGAATGATGTGATGAACAAGACCCAATCCTAAGCGTAGCACAAGATCGTGTAGTTCGTTTTGCTAGAGCTTTTCTAATGTCAAGTATCTTTTCCTTAGACCATGAGATTGTGCAACTCCCGGATACCGTAGCAGTGCTTTGGGTGTACCAAACGTCACAACGTAACTGGGTGGCTATAAAGGTGCACTACAGGTATCTCCGAAAGTGTCTGTTGGGTTGGTACGAATCGAGACTAGGATTTGTCACTCCGTATGACAGAGAGGTATCTCTGGGCCCACTCGGTAATGCATCATCATAATGAGCTCAATGTGACTAATGAGTTAGCCACGGGATCATGTGTTATGGAACGAGTAAAGAGACTTGCCGGTAACGAGATTGAACTAGGTATTGGGATATTGACGATCGAATCTCGGGCAAGTAACATACCGATAGACAAAGGGAATTGTATACGGGATTGATTGAATCCCCGACATCG
>NW_025245116.1:0-2672 GCF_018294505.1 Triticum aestivum
TCTCTACTCTTTTTCACATGCTATGTGGGTGAAATGATGATACCATGCCAAGTTTCAACATTTTCAGAGTTCATTTTGTAGTGATTTTCATTTTCACGGTCATTTAGCTCTCTAAACAAATCGGTAAATGACTGAAGAATAGCAAATGATGTCCTAAAGTGTAAAAAATTGATGACGTTGCTTTGAATGGTCCATACGGACCGCAAGAAAAGTCTGGAGTTCAAATAAGTTTAATAAAATGAAGTGCCCATGTAATAGATGAGTTCTCGTCCGAAACCCTGATACTCCAAGAGAGATTGTCCAGTTTGTACACGAAGTGCCTCCAGTTTTTGCCGTAACCCTCTCTACATTTTTGCACATGCTATGTGGGTGAAATGATGATACCATCCCAAGTTTCACCATTTTCAGAGTTCATTTTGTAGTGATTTTCAATTTCACGGTCATTTAGCTCTCTAAACAAATCGGTAAATGACTGAAAAATAGCAAATGATGTCCTAAAGTGATAAAACTTGATGACGTCGCTTTGAATGGTCCATACGGAACGCAAGAAAAGTTTGGAGTTCAAATAAGTTTAAAAAAATGAAGTGCCCGTATAACAGATGAGTTCTCGTCCGAAACCCTGATACTCCGAAAGAGCTTGTCCAGTTTGTACACGAAGTGCGTCTAGTTTTTGCCGTAACCCTCTCTACTCTTTTGCACATGCTATGTGGGTGAAACGATGATACCATGCCAAGTTTCAACATTTTCAGAGTTCATTTTGTAGTGATTTTCAATTTCACGGTCATTTAGCTCTCTAAACAAATCGGTAAATGACTGAAAAATAGCAAATGATGTCAGAAAGTGTTAAAAATTGATGACGTCGCTTTGAATAGTGCATATGGAACGCAAAAAAAGTTTGGAGTTCAAATAATTTAAAAAAATGAAGTGCCCATGTAACAGATGAGTTCTCGTCCGAAACCCTGATACTCCGAAAGAGATTGTCCAGTTTGTACACGAAGTGGGTCTAGTTTTTGCCGTAACCCTCTCTACTCTTTTTCACATGCTATGTGGGTGAAATGATGATACCATGCCAAGTTTCAACATTTTCAGAGTTCATTTTGTAGTGATTTTCATTTTCACGGTCATTTAGCTCTCTAAACAAATCGGTAAATGACTGAAAAATAGCAAATGATGTCCTAAAGTGTAAAAAATTGATGACGTTGCTTTGAATGGTCCATACGGACCGCAAGAAAAGTCTGGAGTTCAAATAAGTTTAATAAAATGAAGTGCCCGTGTAACAGATGAGTTCTCGTCCGAAACCCTGATACTCCAAGAGAGATTTTCCAGTTTGTACACGAAGTGCCTCCAGTTTTTGCCGTAACCCTCACTACATTTTTGCACATGCTATGTGGGCGAAATGATGATACCATCCCAAGTTTCAACATTTTCAGAGTTCATTTTGTAGTGATTTTCAATTTCACGGTCATTTAGCTCTCTAAACAAATCTGTAAATGACCGAAAAATAGCAAATGATGTCAGAAAGTGTTGAAAATTGATGGCGTCGCTTTGAATGGTGCATACGGAAAGCAAAAAAATTCTGGAGTTCAAATAAGTTTAAAAAAATGAGGTGCCCGTATAACAGATGAGTCCTCGTCTGAAACCCTGATACTCCGAAAGAGATTGTCCAGTTTGTACACGAAGTGCGTCCAGTTTTTGCCGTAACCCTCTCTACTCTTTTGCACATGCTATGTGGGTGAAATGATGATACCATGCCAAGTTTCAACATTATCAGGGTTCATTTTGTAGTGATTTTCAATTTCACGGTCATTTAGCTCTCTAAACAAATCGGTAAATGACTGAAAAATAGCAAATGATGTCAGAAAGTGTTGAAAATTGATGAATTCGCTTTGAATGGTGCATTCGGAACGCACAAAAAGTCTGGAGTCCTAATAAGTTTAAAAAATGAAGTGCCCATGTAACAGATGAATTCTCGTCCGAAACCCTGATACTCCGAAAGATATTGTCCAGTTTGTACACGAAGTGCGTCCAGTTTTTGCCGTAACCCTCTCTACTCTTTTCCACATCCTATGTGGGTGAAATGAAGATACCACGCCAAGTTTCAACATTTTAAGAGTTCATTTTGTAGTGATTTTCAATTTCACGGTCATTTAGCTCTCTAACCAAATCGGTAAATGACTGAAAAATAGCAAATGATGTCCTAAAGTGATAAAACTTGATGACGTCGCTTTGAATGGTCCATACGGAACGCAAGAAAAGTTTGGAGTTCAAATAAGTTTAAAAAAATGAAGTGTCCGTGTAACAGATGAGTTCTCGTCCGAAACCCTGATACTCCGAAAGAAATTGTCCAGTTTGTACACGAAGTGCGTCCAGTTTTTGCCGTAACCCTCTCTACTCTTTTGCACATGCTATGTGGGTGAAATGATGATACCATGCCAAGTTTCAACATTTTCAGAGTTCATTTTGTAGTGATTTTCAATTTCACGGTCATTTAGCTCTCTAAACAAATCGGTAAATGACTGAAAAGTAGCAAATGATGTCAGAAAGTGTTGAAAATTGATGACGTCGCTTTGAATAATGCATATGGAACGCAAAAAAAGTTTGGAGTTCAAATAATTTAAAAAAATGAAGTGCCCATGTAACAGATGAGTTCTCGTCCGAAACGCTGATACTCC
>NW_025245117.1:0-2672 GCF_018294505.1 Triticum aestivum
CACAATCATAATGCAAAGGCATTAGAATTTCTAGCAAAATTTTGGCAGCATAACAGCTGTAAATGCTCAAGAAGGATTTTGAGACATTTGACAAAGGATTTCATACACACTCAACATCATCATATCAAAGTTCTGAATCCATCCTAACAACATAACGTGGTAGTAGAACTGAACTAGGCTTGTATCCATCAACCCTATAAGGTACTACTGATTAGTAACACGTGATCCTGATAGAGAGAATAGATCCTAATTCCTTAACCCCCGGTGGAAGAATAGACTGACTCAGATCAGAATGTCATAAGATAAAGGAGTAAAAAGAGCCTTACGTTCCACCCACAAACAATTCCCCTACATATAACTAAAGAATTTCTAGACTCAACATCGACCAGTTTGGCTTGGAGAACCTACAGGCAGTCCGGCTCTGATGCCAATGCTGTCAGGACCCCGACTCGATGTCACATCGATCTAGCCGGTAACACCTCATATCACTTTGCGGCCTCACGCACGGTATCCCCACGGGTGTCGCCTTACCTTTGCCCGGGACCGTTTGCGCCTTTTGGCTCACGTATATGATAGTGTCGCAAGCATCCATATGATAAGGAGCCCGGGCTGACATGACTAGTCGTAAACCCAAAGTGGCACAGACTTACAGGGACAGGCATCCATGACCCAGCTTCGAACGTGTCGGTCATCAGCAAGTGGGTCCGGGCTGTAGCACTGGGCTAGCAGGACTCCGGTAAACCGGGCTGTAGCGGGCTAGCAGGACTCCGGTACTCAATGCGTGACATTTCCCCGAAGGGACAGACACCGGAACGAAGAAGGACACATGCCGGCCAGCCTAAGTGTTCCAGAGCAGTAGCAAGCTACCATGGCTCAGTGGTAACACTAGGAGACATTTCCCGGTAAGAGAGGCTACTAAGGATAAACAACTAGATAGTCAGATCCCACACATACCAAGCATTTCAATCATACACACAATATGCTCGATATGTGCAAACACAACAAGGCATCACAACATGACTCTATGACACAAGTACTTTATTTAAGGCTCAGGGAGCCATACATAACATACACAAAGGTACGGGTCACACGACCCAGCATTCAAGTCATACAGTCATACAAACCAGCAGCGGAAGTAACTTGTCTGAGTACAGACAACTAGAAAAATAAAAGAGGCTTGGAAAGCCTAGCTATACTACGTGGTCCTTCGCAAGCTCAGGATCACCACCTGGGCCCTAGCCTACTCATTGATGTCAACGTCTATGTAGAACCCATCAGAAGGGGTTGCAGCATCTTCTGTAAAAATGTAAATTATAGCAACATGAGTACAAAGGTACTCAGCAAGACTTACATCAGATCCTACATACATGCATATTATCAAGAAGGGTTGGTGGAGTTGTTGCAGCAAGCCAGCTTTGACTCTTGGCTAGGCTAACCTACGAGACTCCAACTTGAAATGGTTTTGCGTACACGAGTCCACTACTCACCAATTCAATACACTACCGAGGATCCACCTCCGTCTTCCTACGGAAGAGCCATCCTCGGCACTCACACTTATCTTGAGGCTTTTAGTAGTTTCCATTTACTTGTCTATGAACTGTATAGGCAACCAAGTAGTCCTTTACCGCGGACGCGGCTATTCGAATAGTTCATGATAACCCTGCAGGGGTGTACTTCTTCATACACGCTCTCACCACTTACCGTCGTTTACAGGACATGTACTCGGCAACCTTCAAGCGGAAGCCCAACGTGGGTGTCGGCCACGACCTACCTAATCACCTAAGTCTCCAGTCCAGGTTTATCGCCTATCCAGGTTCCATCCGTAGGGAGTCCGGCCGAGGTTTCCCATACGGCCCCGAACGATGTGGACAGGGTTCCCGAGATACCTAACGGGTATTCGGTACACCCGGCCACGTACCTACCGCATCACAGCCCACCCCTACGGTCAGCGCTGTCCACGGCCTCCAGTAGGCTACAAACACCAGAAACTACTTGCAACTCCTGGACGGAGAACTAGGGTGAATAAGAAGCCGAGAGGGTCCATTGGTTTCGGGCCCAATGCATGGTAGTAGCTGATTCTTAAATCACACATACAGATCTTAGTGCTTAAGGTCGGCTTCAATGAAACAACCCACCATGTACTCCTACATGGCCTCTCATCGATACCTTTACCAAATCGTGTTCACCACACCACTCTCACTACTGACATAATCATTTCACTCTAGCCCATCACCCAGATGAACCAGACCTGACACGACTCTAAGCATAGCAGGCATAGCAAGGTAGGAACAACACATACATATGGCTCAATCAACTCCTACACATGCTAGTGGGTTTCATCTAGTTACTGTGGCAATGACAGGTCATGCAGAGGAAGTGGGTTCAACTACCGTAGCACACAGCAGTTTGAAACGCGTTGTCTTAATGCAGTAAAAGAGAGCAGGAGCGAGAACATGGGATTGTATCGATATGATCAAATGGTTGGTTGCTTGCCTGATGGTTCGATGCACTGATACGGTTCTTCGTTAGGGTAATCACGGTACTCCTCGGAGGCAGAACCTGCCGCAAGAACACCGATACACAACCATCACCAAACAATGTGCAACAATATGATGCATGCATGAAACATAGCAATATGAGTGTGTTGGGCTAATGCAACTAAGACCAGAAGG
>NW_025245118.1:0-2672 GCF_018294505.1 Triticum aestivum
GGACGGCTCCGGTGACCCAATGCCGGTGCAAGAAGGAGACCGTGATGACGGCTCCGGTGACCGAACCGAGTCCGGCCAGGTATATATATTAGTTAAGCCTGTGCTGACTAGCTAATTGATGCATTCATTGTTTTGGTATGTACACATATTGATTAAGTCTTTGTTCTTTTTTCTAGCCCTTCGGATGGAGCACAACTTCGGTAAAGAGACGAGGCCCGAAGAAAAAGTTGAGCTCGGATGAAAGGTTTGAGATCATAGCAATCGCGCCCGACGGCCAACCGATTGGACCCATCCGAACAAAGAACGCATTTGTTGCTCAATGTGGGGTTCTGGTTAGGGACAAGATCCCGATCAGCATCCAGCAATGGTTTAAGCTGGCTACAGAAGACCCTGAGGTGTCTTATGTCAATGATATGCAGAAAAATGATCTTTGGACTGAGCTGAAGTCAAATTTCACCCTACCGCCAGAGGATAATCCAGAGAAGCCAGTTAAAGAGCAATTAATCAAGTCTTTTGCTCTTAAGAGGATGGCATAACTATTCAGGAGGTGGAAGAAAGAGCTGAATAAGTTTGTCGAAAATAATGAGACACCAGAATTCAAGGGCAGATATGAGAAGATCAGAGATCACTGGCCCGCATTTGTGGCCCACAAGACATCGGAAAAGAGTAAGAAGATGTCGGCGACAAACAAGCAAAATGCTGCGAAGAAGAAGCATCACCATCGCACGGGGTCAGGTGACTACCTCGTAGCCCGGCCTAAGTGGGCCAAGACTGAGAATGATCTCGTTGATAAAGGGATCGAACCAGAGACAATTAACTGGCAGACCGTTGCCGGACTTGGTTCTTCGGGGCTGGCGGAACCTTGGACCCCGTAACAGGGAAGTGCATTTGGACGAACGATCAAATGGACATACCAGTCAGGAAGCTTCAGCAGTATATCGAAGCAGCGCAACAACGGACGTTCTTTCCAGACAGAGAGAACGACGAGCTCACAATGGCCCTCGGGAATCCTGAGCACCCTGGACGGACACGAGGCACGCCAGGCTTCATTCCGTGGAAGGTTGGGTTTCCGGACGCAGGCGGTTACAAATCCCATGAGAGGAGGAAAAAAGTGCAGCAGACCCAAATGCAAGCGCTGCAAGCAAGGGTACAAGCGATAGAGGAAAGAGAAGCAAATCACAGCAAACGTACTGTCGAAGCTTCCCCCGAAGCTACCCCGCCATCTCAGCGGAGAAGCAGCGTGGCTTCCACCGAGCTGCTTCAGCCGGAGCATGCCTTGACGGCTCCTGCCAGCTATCCCGTGGATGCTATCATGGAGTCTCAAAATTGCCACCTTATGAAGCAATGGATGAATTTGAAGGTCAAGGCGGCTGTTGGCTCTGTTTATCCTACTGAACCCGGCGCAACTTTTCACTGCTGGCCGATTCCAGAAGGATATGCTAGGGTGATCGTGGATGAAATAACAAAGGGATTTGAGGACCTCCAGCTTGACCACTCTACCGGTGAAGGGGAGACTAGGCTGGGGTCTGCTCTGAAGACTCCATGCCTATGGCGGAAGAAGCTCATCAACCTTTCGAACTGGACGCCTCCGCCTCCTCCTCCTCCTCCGGCAAGTCAGGGCACTCCGCCTCCTCCACCGCCTCCTCCTCCGGCGAGTCAGGGCACTCCGCCTCCTCCACCGCCTCCTCCTCCGGCGAGTGACGATCAGGGCACTCGACCGGCTCCTTCTCCAGCGCGTGGTGGCACTCCGCCTCCTTCTCCGCCTGCGCCGACGCGCCCGAGCAGCCAGCCTCCTCCTTCTCCGCCTCGTCAGCAAGGGCGGAAGAGACCTACCGCCGCTCTGGCTGCTCCGGCGCGTCGTAGTCCTTCTCCTCCGCCTGGTAAGCAAGTAAAGAAGACAACCGCTCCGTCTGCTTAGCCGGCGTCTAGTAGTACAGCCAGAGGCGGGAGGAAATACAGATTTGGTCCTTCTCTGAAGACTCCACAAAAGTTACCATACGAGAGGACCCTGGAGGAGAACGCCGAGATCGCACGAGAAGAAGTGAGGAACTTCTTTGAAGGGGTGAAAGCAAAGAAACATCCACCTCCGGAGGAGAAGGTAGATCCGGTGAAAGCGAAGCGCACACTGGCTGCCCTGACAAAACCATCCAAGTCTCCGCCGAAAGGAAACTATGAGCGCATTATTGGAAAGGAATTTGTTGAAGCGGAGCGGTCGGGAAGTACTGTCAGTGATCAAAGGCTGAAAGAACGACGAGCTGGGAAACAAATTGCCCAGCTCGGCGAACAAGCGAAGCAATCGTGCCCCCCGCTCAAGGTGCCTAGCGACGTTCCGAGGATGGTGCCCGGTTATAGCAATCTTGGCGATTACCTGCCCGACGATGTACATTATGATTTCATGGAGGTGCAGATACAAAGATACGAGTACGGGAAGCCTCTTGTCAAAGATGAAAGATCTCTATCAACGATGATGCAAAGATTGCATGATTGGTACTTGAAAATCTGCAGAGACTCTGGGGGAGGAGTACTTTGTATGTGAAAGTTAAAAAGGAGCATGACCTCGTTGGAATTGAACTGTTGCCTATTCCATTTGAGGAGTTCTTTCAGTTTTTCAATCAATTGGCCCTCGATAAAACAACGGTCGCCTGCTACTGTCTGTAAGTAGTACTACTTCT
>NW_025245119.1:0-2672 GCF_018294505.1 Triticum aestivum
CGCACCCCCTAGGAGATTGGATCTCCTAGGGCCGGCCACCCCCCTTGGCCCTCCTATATATAGTGGGGGAGAGGAGGGACTTCATACCTGAACGCCTTGGCCTTTGGTTGCCTCCTTCTCCCTCCCCAACACCTCCTCCACCTCCATAGTGCTTAGCGAAGCTCTGCCGGAGTACTGCAGCTCCATCAACACCACGCCGTCGTGCTGCTGCTGGTGCCATCTCCCTCAACCTCTCCTCCCTCCCTTGCTGGATCAAGAAGGAGGAGACGTGGCTGTTCCGTACGTGTGTTGAATGCGGAGGTGCCGTCCGTTCGGCGCTGGTCATCGGTGATTTGGATCACGTCGAGTACGACTACATCATCACCGTTCTTTTGAACGCTTCCGCTCGCGATCTACAAAGGTATGTAGATGCATCTAATCACTCGTTGCTAGATGAACTCCTAGATGATCTTGGTGAAACGAGTAGGAAAATTTTTGTTTTCTGCAACGTTCCCCAAACAGTGGCATCATGAGCTAGGTCTATGCGTAGTTCTTCTTGCGCGAGTAGAACACAATTTGTTGTGGGCGTAGATTTGTCAACTTTCTTGCCGTTACTAGTCCTTTCTTGCTTCAGCGGTATTGTGGAATGAAGCGGCCCGGACCAACCTTACACGTACGCTTACGTGAGACCGGTTCCACCGACTAACATGCACTAGTTGCATAAGGTGGCTGGCGGGTGTCTGTCTCTCCCACTTTAGTTGGAGCGGAATCGATGAACAGGGTCCTTATGAAGGGTAAATAGAAGTTGACAAATCACGTTGTGGCTTTAATGTAGGTAAGAAGACGTTCTTGCTAGAACCCTAATTCAGCCACGTAAAACTTGCAACAACAATTAGAGGACGTCTAACTTGTTTTTGCAGCAAGTGGTTTGTGATATGATATGGCCAAAGTTGTGATGAATGATGAATGATCTATATGTGATGTATGAGATGTTCATGCTATTGTAATAGGATTCACGACTTGCATGTCGATGAGTATGACAACCGGCAGGAGCCATAGGAGTTGTCTTTATTCTTTTATATGACCTGCGTGTCATCAAGAAACGCCATGTAATTACTTTACTTTATTGCTAAACGCGTTAGCCATAGTAGTAGAAGTAATAGTTGGCGAGCAACTTCATGGAGACACGATGATGGAGATCATGGTGTCAAGCCGGTGACAAGATGATCATGGAGCCCCAAGATGGAGATCAAAGGAGCTATGTGATATTGGCCATATCATGTCACGTTTATTATTTGATTGCATGTGATGTTTATCATGTTTTGCATCTTGTTTACTTAGAACGACGGTAGTAAATAAGATGATCCCTCACAATAAATTCAAGAAGTGTTCCCCCTAGCTGTGCACCGTTGCGACAGTTCGCTGTTTCAAAACACCACGTGATGATCGGGTGTTTTATTCAGACGTTCACATACAACGGGTGTAAGACAGATTTACACATGCAAACACTTAGGTTGACTTGACGAGCCTAGCATGTACAGACATGGCCTCGGAACACGAAAGACCGAAAGGTCGAGCATGAGTCGTATAGAAGATACGATCAACATAAAGATGTTCACCGATGTTGACTAGTCCGTCTCACGTGATGATCGGACACGGTCTAGTTTAACTCGGATCATGTAATACTTAGATGACTAGAGGGATGTCTAATCTAAGTGGGAGTTCACTAATAATTTGATTAGTTGAACTTAATTATCATGAACTTAGTCTAAAATCTTTGCAATATGTCTTGTAGATCAAATGGCCAACGTAGTCCTCAACTTCAACACGTTCCTAGAGAAAACTAAGCTGAAAGACGATGGCAGCAACTATACGGACTGGGTCCGGAACCTGAGGATCATCCTCATAGCTGCCAAGAAAGATTATGTCCTACAAGCACCGCTTGGTGACGCACCCGTTCTCCCTGCAGAACAAGATGTTATGAACGCTTGGCAGGCACGTTTCGATGACTACTCCCTCGTTCAATGCGGCATGCTTTACAGCCTAGAGCCGGGGCTCCAAAAGCGTTTTGAGAGACATGGAGCATATGAGATGTTCGAAGAGCTGAAAATGGTTTTCCAAGCTCATGCCCGGGTTGAGAGATATGAAGTCTCCGACAAATTCTTCAGCTGTAAGATGGAGGAAACAGTTCTGTCAGTGAGCACATACTCACTATGTCTGGGTTGCATAACCGCTTGACTCAGCTGGGAGTTAATCTCCCGGATGATGCGGTCATTGACAGAATCCTCCAGTCGCTTCCACCAAGCTACAAGAGCTTTGTGATGAACTTCAATATGCAGGGGATGGAAAAGACCATTCCTGAAGTATTTGCTATGCTGAAATCAGCAGAGGTAGAAGTCAGGAAGGAACATTAAGTGTTGATGGTCAATAAAACCACTAAGTTCAAGAAAGGCAAGGGTAAAAAGAACTTCAAGAAGGACGGCAAGGAGGTTGCCGCGCCCGGCAAGCAAGCTGCCGGGAAGAAGCCAAAGAATGGACCCAAGCCCGAGACTGAGTGCTTTTATTGCAAGGGAAGCGGTCACTGGAAGCGGAACTGCCCTAAGTACTTAGCGGATAAGAAGGCCGGCAAAACAAAAGGTATATGTGATATACATGTAATTGATGTGTACCTTACTAGTGCCCGTAGTGGCTCC
>NW_025245120.1:0-2672 GCF_018294505.1 Triticum aestivum
CAATGCCACCGGAGCGTCGCACCGGGCCCTCATACATGCGGGGTGGTGTGGTGGCATGTCCGAAGAGGCGGGACGCATCTCCGGGGCGTGGCCCCCCCTCACGGACGCCTATGACACGGTAGTAGACGTTCTGCGGTAACAATGCGGCGTCAATATTACTAAATACTCGGAGCACGATAAAATCATGAGTTTTTTTTCACGACGTGGGCACATGTGCTATAGGAACGATGGTATTTTTTCATAATTTTTGGTGATGGAGAAGTATCCGAAAAATTCCCTCTACGCGGATTGCCCTTCGCGCATCTACGGGTGTGGCCGGCGGCCTCCGGGGGCTAGCATGCCGCCAAATCTAGCGTTGGCGGCCTCTCACAACTCTGGAAGTCTTGTGGCAGTTGCAAATGCCAGGCACGCGTGTCCGGGGTGTGCCCCCCCTCACGGACGGCGCCGCCGCCGGCACCTGGAGGGGGGGAAACGGACGCGTCGGGTCTACACGGAGGGGATCTTGCTGTGGGTCTGGCCCGGATGTTGCTCCAAAGTGTTCCTATGGGCTGACCTAACACAACCGGGTGGGGAGGTCCACTGGTCAAAGCCCGTCTGTGCAAAGTCAAAGGGCTAGATCCCATGGTCAAACGCTACAGGGTTAGGCGGGACGGGGGCACTGGGGGGTAGCAATGCCACCGGAGCGTCACATCGGGCCCTCATACATGCGGGGTGGTGTGGTGGCATGTCCGAAGAGGCGGGACGCGTCTCCGGAGCGTGGCCCCCCCTCACGGACGGTGATGACACGTTAGTAGACGTTCTGCGGTAACGATGCGGCGTCAATATTACTAAATACTCGAAGCACAATAAAATCATGAGTTTTTTTTCATGACGTGGGCACATGTGCTATAGGAACGATGGTATTTTTTCATAATTTTTGGTGATGGAGAAGTATCCGAAAAATTCCCTCGACGCGGATTGCCCTTCGCGCGTCTACGGCTGTGGCCGGCGGCCTCCGGGGGCTAGCATGCCGCCAAATCTTGCGTAGGCGGCTCTCACAAGTCTGGAAGTATTGTGGCGGTTGCAAACGCCCGGCACGCGTGTCCGGGGTGTGCCCCCCTCACGGACGGCGCCGCCGCCGGCACCTGGAGGGGGGAAACGGACGCGTCGGGTCTACACGGAGGGGATCTTGCTGTGGGTCTGGCCCGGATGTTGCTCCAAAGTGTTCCTATGGGCTGACTTAACACAACCGGGTGGGGAGGTCCACTGGTCAAAGCCCGTGCGTGCAAAGTCAAAGGGCTAGATCCCGTGGTCAAACGCTACAGGGTTAGGCGGGACGGGGGCACTGGGGGGGGGGTAGCAATGCCACCGGACCGTCGCACCGGGCCCTCATACATGCGTGGTGGTGTGGTGGCATGTACGTAGAGGCGGGACGCGTCTCCGGGGCATGGCCCCCCTCACAGACGGCGATGACATGGTAGTAGACATTCTGCGGTAACGATGCGGTGTCAATACTACTAAATACTCGGAGTGCGATAAAATCATGAGTTTTTTTGCACGACGTGGGCACATGTGCTATAGGAACGATGGTATTTTTTCATAATTTTTTGTGATGGAGAAGTATCCGAAAAATTCCCTCTACGCGAATTTCCCTTCGCGCGTCTACGGGTGTGGCCGGCGGCCTCCGGGGGCTAGCATGCCGCCAAATCTAGCGTAGGCGGCCTCTCACAAGTCTGGAAGTCTTGTGGCAGTTGCAAACGCCCGGCATGCGTGTCCGGGGTGTGCCCCCCCTCACGGATGGCGCCGCCGCCGGCACCTGGAGGGGGGAAACGGACGCGTCGGGTCTACACGGAGGGGATCTTGCTGTGGGTCTGGCCCGGATGTTGCTCCAAAGTGTTCCTATGGGCTGACCTAACACAACCGGGTGGGGAGGTCCACTGGTCAAAGCCCGTCCGTGCAAAGTCAAAGGGCTAGATCCCGTGGTCAAACGCTACAGGGTTAGGCGGGACGGGGGCACTGGGGGGTAGCAATGCCACCGGAGCGTCACATCGGGCCCTCATACATGCGGGGTGGTGTGGTGGCATGTCCGAAGAGGCGGGACGCGTCTCCGAGGCGTGGCCCCCCCTCACGGACGGTGATGACACGGGAGTAGACGTTCTGCGGTAACGATGCGGCGTCAATATTACTAAATACTCGGAGCACGATAAAATCATGAGTTTTTTTTCACGACGTGGGCACATGTGCTATAGGAACGATGGTATTTTTTCATAATTTTTGGTGATGGAGAAGTATCCGAAAAATTCCCTCTACGCGGATTGCCCTTCGCGCGTCTACGGCTGTGGCCGGCGGCCTCCGGGGGCTAGCATGCCGCCAAATCTTGCGTAGGCGGCTCTGACAAGTCTGGAAGTATTGTGGCGGTTGCAAACGCCCGGCACGCGTGTCCGGGGTGTGCCCCCCCTCACGGACGGCGCCGCCGCCGGCACCTGGAGGGGGGAAACGGACGCGTCGGGCCTACACGGAGGGGATCTTGCTGTGGGTCTGGCCCGGATGTTGCTCCAAAGTGTTCCTATGGGCTGACCTAACACAACCGGGTGGGGAGGTCCACTGGTCGAAGCCCGTCCGTGCAAAGTCAAAGGGCTAGATCCCGTGGTCAAACGCTACAGGGTTAGGCGGGACGAGGGCATTGGGGGGGG
>NW_025245121.1:0-2672 GCF_018294505.1 Triticum aestivum
GTCAATAATCTAGTTCACATCGCCATGTGATTTAACAGCAATAGTTCACATCACCATGTGAATAACACCCATAGTTCACATCGATATGTGATCAACACCCAAAGGGTTTTACTAGATTCAGTCATCTAGTTCACATCGCTATGTGATTAACACCCAAGGAGCACTAAGGTGCGATCATGTTTTGCTTGTGAGAGAATCTTAGTCAACGGGTCTGTCACATTCAGAGCCGTATGTATTTTGCAAATATTCTATGTCTACAATGCTCTGTGCGGAGCTACTCTAGCTAATTGCTCCCACTTTCAATATGTATCCAGATTGAGACTTAGAGTCATCTGGATCAGTGTAAAAGTTTGCACTGATGTAACTTTTACAACAAACTCTTTTATCACCTCCATAATCGAGAAACATCTCCTTAGTCCTTACTAAGGATATTCTTGACCGCTGTCCAGTGATCTACTATTAGATCAAAATTGTATTCCCTTGCCAAACTCAGAGCAAGGTATACAATATGTCTGGTTCACAGCATAGCATACTTTATAGAACCTATGACTGAGGCATAGGGAATGGCTTTCATTCTCTTTCTATTTTCTGCCGTGGTCGGGCTTTGAGTCTTACTCAACTTAACACCTTGCAACACAGGCAAGAACTCCTTCTTTGACTGTTCCATTTTGAACTATTTCAAGAATTTATCAAGGTATGTATTCATTGAAAAAATCTTATCAAGCGTCTTCATCTATCTATATAGATCTTGATGCTCAATGTGTAAGCAGCTTCACCAAGGTCTTTCTTTCATGCTTTGCAGAATAATTCTACATTATTTCTGATCAACAATATGTCATTCACATATACTTATCAGAAATGTTGTAGTGCTCCCACTCACTTTCTTGTAAATACAGGCTTCACTGTAAGTCTGTACAATAACTATATGCTTTGATCAACTTATCAAAGCGTATATTCCAACTCCGAGATTCTTGCACCAGTCCATAAATGGATCGCTGGAGCTTGCACACTTTGTTAGCTCCCTTTGGATCGACAAAACCTTCCGGTTGCATCATATACAACTCTTCTTCCAGAAATCCATTCAGGAATGCAGTTTTGACATCCATCTGCCAAATTTCATAATCATAAAATGCGGCAATTGCTAACATGATTCGGACAGACTTTTAAGCATCGATACGAGTAAGAAAATCTCATCGTATTCAACACCTTGAACTTTGTCAAAAACCTTTTTCGACAAGTCTAGCTTTGTAGATAGTAACACTACTATCAACGTCCATCTTCCTCTTGAAAATCCATTTATTCTTAATGACTCACCGATCATCGGGCAAGTCAATCAAAGTCTACACTTTGTTCTCATACATGGATCATATCTCAGATTTCATGGCCTCAAGCCATTTCGTGGAATCTGGGCTCATCATTGCTTCCTCATAGTTCGTAGGTTCATCATGGTCTAGTAACATGACTTCCAGAACATGATTACCGTACCACTCTGGTGCGGATCTTACTCTGGAAGATCTACGAGGTTTGGTAGTAACTTGATCTGAAGTTTGATGATCATCATCATTAACTTCCTCACTTATTGGTGTAGGAATCACTGGAACTGATTTCTGTGATGAACTACTTTCCAATAAGGGAGAAGGTATAATTACCTCATCAAGTTCTACTCTCCTCTCACTCACTTCTTTCGAGAGAAACTCCTTCTCTGGAAAGGATCCATTTTAGCAATGAATGTCTTGCCTTCGGATCTGTGATAGAAGGTGTACCCAACAATTTCCTTTGGGTATGAAGACGCATTTCTCCGATTTGGGTTCGAGCTTATCAGGATGAAACCTTTTTCACATAAGCATCGCAGCCCCAAACTTTAAGAAACAACAGGTTAGGTTTATTGCTAAACCATAGTTCATACAGTGTCGTCTCAACGGATTTAGATGGTGCCCTATTTTAAAACGTAAATGCAACTGTCTCTAATGCATAACCCCAAAACGATAGTGGTAAAGAGATATCATAGATCGCACCATATCAAATAAAGTGCGGTTACGACGTTCGGACACACCATAACGATGTGGTGTTCCAGGTGGCGTGAGCTGTGAAACTATTCCACATTGTTTTAATTGAAGACCAAACTCGTAACTCAAATATTTGTCTCCGCGATCAGATTGCAGAAACTTTATTTTCTTGTTACGATAATTTTTCCACTTTCACTCTGAAATTCTTTGAACCTTTCAACTATTTCAGACTTATGTTTCATCAAGTAGATATACCCATATCTGCTCAAATCATCTTGTGAAGGTCAGAAAACAACGATGCTTGCCACGAGCAACAGCACTCATTGGATCGCATACATCGGTATGTATTATTTCCAACAAGTCAGTAACTCGTTCCATTGTTCCGAAGAACGGAGTTTTAGTCATCTTGCCCAAAAGGCACGGTTCGCAAGCATCAAATGATTCATAACCAAGTGATTCCGAAAATCCATCTTTATGGAGTTTCTTCATGCGCTTTACACCGATATGACCCAAACGGCAGTGCCACAAATAAGTTGCACTATCATTATTAACTTTGCATCTTTTGGCATCAATATTATGAATATGTGTATCACTACGATCGAGATCCAATGAACCATTTTCATTGGGTGTGTAACCATATAAGGTTTTATTCATGTAAATAGAACA
>NW_025245122.1:0-2672 GCF_018294505.1 Triticum aestivum
CACATAATGTCTTTCTAATGCCGCATACAACCCTGCAGTCCGCCTAAGGATGATCTTCCCGCTTCGTCGAGCGGGCCCTTAGGTGCGTCGGATATGGATTCTCTTCCGACGGCCTCCACCCCCTGTGATGCGGACGATGCCGAGGTGGGATCCCAGGAAGGGACCCACCCGGAGGAGAGGGCCCCAGAGGTGACGCAGGACAACCTCCCGGACTTTGCACCGGACTCGGCCCTGGAACCCACAGTGGCTCCGGAGTCCGGCGGGCGACCCCTTCGTAAGAAGGGCAAGACCGTGACGCCGGCTGCCTCCGTCCAACCGGAGGTGCCGGATAACTTGCTGGAGGCGCTCAACGGCGCCTCCATCGAAGAGGAACACCGCACTGTTATGAGTGCGGTGATTCAGAAGGTGCAGCTCGCCAAGAGCGGGCTGACCGAAGCCTGCAGCAGCCTTCTAATAGGCTTTGAGGTAAGAATTTCAATATGTATAAAATGGTACCGCATAGACAGTAGCCCCTGATGCTCGGTTCGGTGTTCGGAAAGAAAAGCCGGACTGAGGAGCTAAAAAGATATACGCAGGAGTTATAAAAAATATGTCAATATGGGATTGCAGGCTGCGCTGCTGACCTCTGCCGCACTGACTGCGGAGGTCAATACTTTGAAGGAAAACCTCGAGTTGTCCGAGAACGAGCTCTGGATCCTGTCATGATTAGTAGAACAAGAAACAAAACCCAAAAATAATGTTCCTACAACTACTAGGATGTGGTGGTAAAACGCTCACAGTAAAGCAAATATCAATGTCTTACAAGTTCTTACCATGCAGCAGGCGGTGATCAGCAACCAGCGGTGTCAAGTAACTCCGAATATTGAGTAAAGCGATTGCCAGGGGAGCGTACGTATACACGGTGTAGAAATATGTGGAGCTGGGTTGGCTATATATGGTAGCAAAAGATTAGCAATAATCAATTCAAAGATGCAATGTTGAATAAACGCTCAACGACGGTACTGTGCTGGTCCTAGGCTAGACCGAACTAGAGACGCGAGCCTAGAACACTAATGAGGTCACGTTGTAGCACAACCAGCATCAATGAAGGATACAAAGTAGCTCTGGACAGCAAGATATAAGTGAAGATCAAAACGGCAGTAAAGATAATGATGTGAAACAATAGCCAAGCTGTTTTACTGAACAGTGCACAAAACAGATTCCAATCCGAATTCAGGTACGAGATTGATTCTAGATAGATCCAATTTTTTTTCTTCTCTCTTTTTTTTCTCATGCTTTTTTTTTCTTTTTCTTCTCCCTCTTTTTCTTTTTTTTCTTTCCTTTTTTCTCTCTTTTTTTATCTTCTTTTTCTCCCTCTTTCCAAGACAAACTAGATAAGATGCAGATTCGATCAGGCGAAGATGTGAGTGACCTCAACTATGATTATGACAATAAACAGTGCGTAGCACGTGGTGGAAATTGGTGGATTGGATGGTGGACAGCGGATGGGATAATGATGTAGCGGCTGCGTGACTAATGTGAACAGAACTCGAAACTCTAAAGGAACTAGACACTAAGACCAGCAACTCGACACGGCGATGCAACCGATAATTCAATAATGCAAACAATGAATAGAAAATTGCAAAGGCTCAGACTGGCTTGGATAAAGGATGAACAGATCTAACTTTTTTTTGTGGCTTTTTCTTGGACAATAGGTAAGAAAATAAATCTAATCTAAGAAAAACTGGAAATTCTCACCGAGCAACCTGAAAACTGATACCACTTGATAGAGGCGGGGGTGTCCCGATCTTTCGATGAGATGATAACTATCGATTTGGTGAAGATGACTTTGACGATCCGACTACAAACGTGCACGACGTTGCGCCTTAGCAATCGCTAAACCAACTCCGAAAGGTTATTGACCACGCTGGAGCACAATCAACCTGACCACGAAGGTCTATTCCTGCAAGCAATCGAAGAACAAGCAAGAATATGATAAAAGCAATCTGAATATTGCGAGTATATATGAAGTATTGATAAAGGTGGGAATCCGTAAGCGGTCTTGGTCTGGTTGTTGGACACAAACGAAGTACCCGAAGTTGCAATGGCTAACTTTTAACTAGACAAATCCCAAGGAAAAGCTAATAGATGGATCTACTTATATAGGAGCAAGGGGTGGCGGCCAAGGAGGTGGGTGGACGTCCCAAGGCAGCCTAAAACTAAATCTAGGTCGTACAAGGCCAATGGGCCCAAGTGGAGGTGATGTAACACCTTTGGACTTGTAGTTTGACTCGGATTCTGCTGCAGCATCAGATTGTTTCGTCCACAACTCAACGCTCCGGACGAATTTGAAGGTGATTCCAATTGGGTTGGAAAGAACACGGAATCTAGTTTCCAACAAAAAAAGAATCACCCAATTCAGAGTCAGTATGAAAAACTTGTGTGCGTTTTGAGTCAGGTATGTCTGTGCAGTCCGAATCTGAATCCAGAACGTGAGAGACTTGGACTCTATCTTCTCTTGGGCCAAAAGTGACGTGAGAGAACTTTTTGGACAGCAAATAAACATCTCTTTCTTCCTTATCTTCATATGTGGATTGTACAAATGTCCCATACACCTGCAATTAGACAAAACACAAAAGTGTGTGAAGTATTTTTGTTCTGGATAACATAAATAGATTATTGAATAGTTTGCA
>NW_025245123.1:0-2671 GCF_018294505.1 Triticum aestivum
TTGGGCTTCCGCTTGAAGGTTGCCGAGTACATGTCGTGTAAACGGCGGTAAGTGGTGAGAGCGTGTGTGAAGAAGTACACCCCTGCAGGGTTAATATGATCTATTCGAATAGCCGTGTCCGCGGAAAAGGACTTCTGGGTTGCTTATATCAGTTCATAGACAAGTGAAAGTGGATACTCTAAAATACGCAAGATGAGCGTGAGTGCTATGGATGGCGTTCTCGTAGGGAGACGGGAGCGGATCCATAGTGGTGTATTGATATGGTGAATATGTGGACTCGTGTGCGCCACCTCAAAAGTTACATTGCAGTCGTAGTTCAGGATAGCCACTGAGTCAAAGCTGGCTTGCTGCAGTCAAACTCCACCATCCCCTTTGTTGATAATGATGCATATGTAGATAGATCTGATGTAAGTCTTGCTGGGTACATTTGTACTCACGTTTGCCTATTTTATGTTTTTGCAGAGAGACTTCAGTCTCACTAGTATTTTCCGCGTGGTCTTCGATGTTTAGCTTGTTACCTCAGCTACGATCTTGTGCCCTCGGCAGGATCTGATAGATAGTCAGGCTTCTCAGCCTTTTTCATTTATAGTTGTCTGTACTCAGACATGATAGCTTCCGCTTGTGCTTTGACTTGTATGCTCTGAGTGTTGGGTCGTGAGACCCCTGTTTGTAATATCTCGCTCCTCGGAGCCTATTGAATAAACTACTTGAGTCGTAGAGTCATTTTGTGATAGCATGTTGTACTGCACATATCGAGCATATTGTGTGTATGTTATTGAAATGCTTGGTATGTGTGGGATCTGACCATCTAGTTGTTTATCTTTAGTAGCCTCTCTTACCGGGAAATGTCTCCTAGTGTTTCCACTGAGCCATGGTAGCTTGCTACTGCTCCGGAACACTTAGGCTGGCCGGCATGTGTCCTTCTTCGTTCCTGTGTCTGTCCCTTCGGGGAAATGTCACGCGGTGAATACCGGAGTCCTGTTAGCCCGCTACAGCCCGGTTTACCGGAGTCCTGCTAGCCCAGTGCTACAGCCTGGATTCACTCGCTGATGACCGACACGTTCGATGCTGGGTCATGGATGCCTGTCCCTGTAAGTCTGTGCCGCTTTGGGTTTACGACTAGCCATGCCAGCCCGGGCTCCTTATCATATGGATGCTAGCGACACTGTCATATACGTGTGCCAAAAGGCGCAAACGGTCCCGGGCAAAGGTAAGGCGACACCCGTGGGAATACCGTGCGTGAGGCCGCAAAGTGATATGAGGTGTTACATGCTAGATCGATGTGGCATCGAGTCGGGGTCCTGACAGCGTTGGTATCAGAGCTTGACTGCCTGTAGGATTACCAAGCCAAACTGGTCGAAGTTGAGTCTAGAAATTCTTTAGTTATATAAGGGAATTGATTGTGGGATGGAACGTAAGGCTCTTTTTACTCCTTATACCTTATGCCTTCTGATCTGAGTCATCTTATCTTTCCTGCGGGGATTAAGAACTAGGCTATCTCTTCTTTCCATCAGGATCACGTGTTACTAATCCGTAGACTTATAAGATTGTTGGACTTAAGCCTCGTTTCAGTTCCTACTACTTCTGTATGTTAATTATTGATCTCGAGACCTTGATATTGTGCTTCTGAGTGGTTATGCCACCATTTTTGTGAATGTCTCAAATCTTTTCTGAGCATTTACAGCCGTTATGCTGTCCGAGTCATCCCAGGTTTCTAAATAGCTTGAAGCAATTTGCAAATTCTTTCCTCCCGTTTCGATGTTCCTTTGGGCCAGATTAACCACACTAATTAGTGAGTTGAGGTACTCCGTTACCTTGACATATATGTTGGAGATATTATTATGACCCTAGGTGTCTTAGGGGATCATCTAGTAATTTAGCCATGATTTGTGTTCCCAGTGTGATGATTCTGGCCATCATTCTCGAAAGCATCCCGTGATGCTACTTAGTAGTAGGTATTCTACTCCTGGGTTCTGAACCCGAGATTCACTCTACTTACTTCATGTTGATAGTGTTTGCTAGTTCCTTCAGGATATTAGTAACTTTGCGATAGTCCTCGAGGTCCGTGGTATTTCCTTCTTCCAAATACTATGAACCGCTTATGGCAGATGTTTATTGGATCAAAAGATCACAATTAGAGTACTCTTGAGGAGTTCTCCATTCATAAATCGTGACTCTGCCAGTTTCACCTTCTGCATGGGTTATCCGGAAGAAATATGTTGAACTTGGTTCGACATACTAATCTATGCATCCACAACTCAGAAAATCGTATGTTCCTTTGAGTTGTCCCTCTTTAGTTGTCTTCTGACCCTCGTCTATCAATTGATAGTCAAGAGTATGCGTGCGTTCGTTATCGATGCCTATTACTCTTGTGGTCCGTCAAGCCATTCCATCGCAGAATGACTAGGAGAAACAAACTCCAGTACCTCTTCCATATCCAGGATTGGGTCAAAGAAGTTGTGCTCCGCAGATCAAATGCCGATCCAGCTTTTGGTTCTGCTCTACCTTGGAGTATTACATATTTTATATCGAGATTGTTATAGGAATTGCACACCACCCTATGAACTCTTGGTACAGTGATACTTCTTGCCATCATTGTTCATCCCTCGGTTCCTGCGTTATTGTAACCGGAATGTCGACAAGTGAATCGTGATGTGTGAAATCAATACTC
>NW_025245124.1:0-2671 GCF_018294505.1 Triticum aestivum
AGTCGAAGATGGTCCCCTGGACAACGAGTACAACTCATCACAAACAGTGTTTTCACCTTTGAGACGTGTTTCCAACCAACTGCTGAAAGTCCTGATGTGTTCACATGTAATCCAGTCGTCGCACTGCTCTGGGTGTTTGGAGCGTAGACTTTTCTTGTGTTCATCGACATACGGGGTCACCAAGGTAGAGTTCTGTAGATCTGTGTAGTGTGCTTGAGACCAAGAATATCCGTCCCTACATATTATTGAGTCCTCTCCAAGCATGCCTTTTCCAGTCAGTCTCCCCTCATACCACGAGGGAGACCTATCTTCTTAAGGCCAGGAATGAAGTCAACACAAAACCCAATGTGTTGGGGAACATAGTGATTTCAAAAAAATACCTACGCACACGCAAGATCATGGTGATGCATAGCAACGAGAGGGGGAGTGTATCTTCATACCCTTTAAGATCGCTAAGTGGTTGATGTAGTCATACGTCTTCACGATCCGACCGATCCAAGTACCGAACGCACGGCACCTCCGAGTTCTACACACGTTAATCTCGATGACATCCTCGCCTTCTCGATCCAGCAAGACGGGCAAAGTAGTAGATGAGTTCCGGCAGCACGACGGCATGGTGACGGTGTTGATGAAGAACAATCTCCGCAGGGCTTCACCTAAGCACTACGAAAACTATGACGGAGGATAAACTAGAGGGGACGGGGTTTCCGACACACGGCTTGGCGTTTCTTGGTGTTTCTTGATGTTTCTTGATGTCTCTTTGGTGCTAGCCCCGCCCCTCTATTTATATGTTGAGCTCTGGGGTCGAAACTTGGAGCAAAAGCCTCCTCGAAGTCGGTTTTGCCCGAAAGACAAGAGTCCCACTCTGGCCCAGACGCCATGGGTTCTTCAAATGTTTCAGACTTGTGTTTCATTAAGTAGATATGCCCATATCTGCTCAAATCATCTGTGAAGGTCAGAAAAAACGATACTTGCCACGAGCCTTAATACTCATTGATCTGCATACATCAGTATGTATTATTTCCAACAAGTCAGTAGCTCGTTCCATTGTTCTAGAGAACGGAGTTTTGGTCATCTTGCCCAAAAGGCACGGTTCGCAAGCATCATATGATTCATAACCAAGTGATTCCGAAAATCCATCTATGGAGTTTCTTCATGCGCTTTACACCGATATGACCCAAACGGCAGTGCCACAAATAAGTTGCACTATCATTATTAACTTTGCATCTTTTGCCATCAATATTATGAATATGTGTATCACTACGATCGAGATCCAACAAACTATTTTCATTGGGCGTATGACCATTGAAGGCTTTATTCATGTAAACAGAACAATAATTATTCTCTAATTTTAAATGAATAACCATATTGCAATAAACATGATCAAATCATATTCATGCTCAATGCAAACGCCAAATAACATTTTATTTAGGTTTAACACTAATCCCGAAAGTATAGGGAGTGTGCGATGATGATCATATCAATATTGGAACCACTTCCAACAAACATCGTCACTTCACCCTTCAACTAGTCTCTGTTTATTCTGTAACTCCTGTTTCGAGTTACTAATTTTTTAGCAACCGAACAAGTATCAAATACTCAGGGGCTACTACAAACACTAGTAAGGTACACATCAATAACCTGTGTATCAAATATACCCTTGTTCACTCTGCCATCCTTTTTATCCACCAAATATTCAGGGTATTTCCGTTTCCAGTGACCATTTCCCTTGCAGTGTAAGCACTCAGTTTCAGGCTTTGGTTCAGCTTTGGGCTTCTTCGCGGGAGTGACAACTTGCTTGTCATTCTACTTGAAGTTCCCTTTCTTTCCCTTTGCCCTTTTCTTGAAACTAGTGATCTTGTCTACCATCAACACTTGATGCTCTTTCTTGATTTCTACCTTCGTCGATTTCAACATCACGAAGAGCTCGGGAATCATTTTGGTCATCCCTTGCATACTATAGTTCATCACAAAGTTCTATTAACTTGGTGATGGTGACTTGAGAAATCTGTCAATCACTATCTTATCTGGAAGATTAACTCCCACTTGATTCAAGCGATTGTAGTACCCAGACAATTTGAGCACATGCTCACTAGTTGAGAGATTCTCCTCCATCTTTTAGCTATAGAACTTGTTGGAGACTTCATATCTCTCAACTAGGGTATTTGCTTGAAATATTAACTTCAACTCCTGGAACATCTCATATGGTCCATGACGTTCAAAACGTCTTTGAAGTCCCGATTCTAAGCCGTTAAGAATGGTGCACTAAACTATCAAGTAGTCATCATATTCAGCTAGCCAAACGTTCATAACGTCTGCATCTGCTCCTGCAATAGGTCTGTCACCTAGCGGTGCATCAAGGACATAATTCTTCTGTGCAACAATGAGGATAAACCTCAGATCACGGGTCCAATCCGCATCATTGCTACTAACATATTTCAACATAGTTTTTCTCTAGGAACATATCAAAATAAACATATGAAAGCAACAACGCGATCTATTGATCTACAACATAATTTGCAAAATACTACCAGGACTAAGTTCATGATAAATTTAAAAGTTCAATTAATCATATTACTAAAGAACTCCCACTTAGACAGACATCTCTCTAGTCATCTAAGTGATCACGTGATCCAAATCAACTAAACCATGTCCGATCATCATGTGAGAT
>NW_025245125.1:0-2671 GCF_018294505.1 Triticum aestivum
AGTCGAAGATGGTCCCCTGGACAACGAGTACAACTCATCACAAACAGTGTTTTCACCTTTGAGACGTGTTTCCAACCAACTGCTGAAAGTCCTGATGTGTTCACATGTAATCCAGTCGTCGCACTGCTCTGGGTGTTTGGAGCGTAGACTTTTCTTGTGTTCATCGACATACGGGGTCACCAAGGTAGAGTTCTGTAGATCTGTGTAGTGTGCTTGAGACCAAGAATATCCGTCCCTACATATTATTGAGTCCTCTCCAAGCATGCCTTTTCCAGTCAGTCTCCCCTCATACCACGAGGGAGACCTATCTTCTTAAGGCCAGGAATGAAGTCAACACAAAACCCAATGTGTTGGGGAACATAGTGATTTCAAAAAAATACCTACGCACACGCAAGATCATGGTGATGCATAGCAACGAGAGGGGGAGTGTATCTTCATACCCTTTAAGATCGCTAAGTGGTTGATGTAGTCATACGTCTTCACGATCCGACCGATCCAAGTACCGAACGCACGGCACCTCCGAGTTCTACACACGTTAATCTCGATGACATCCTCGCCTTCTCGATCCAGCAAGACGGGCAAAGTAGTAGATGAGTTCCGGCAGCACGACGGCGTGGTGACGGTGTTGATGAAGAACAATCTCCGCAGGGCTTCACCTAAGCACTACGAAAACTATGACGGAGGATAAACTAGAGGGGACGGGGTTTCCGGCACACGGCTTGGCGTTTCTTGGTGTTTCTTGATGTTTCTTGATGTCTCTTTGGTGCTAGCCCCGCCCCTCTATTTATATGTTGAGCTCTGGGGTCGAAACTTGGAGCAAAAGCCTCCTCGAAGTCGGTTTTGCCCGAAAGACAAGAGTCCCACTCTGGCCCAGACGCCATGGGTTCTTCAAATGTTTCAGACTTGTGTTTCATTAAGTAGATATGCCCATATCTGCTCAAATCATCTGTGAAGGTCAGAAAAAACGATACTTGCCACGAGCCTTAATACTCATTGATCTGCATACATCAGTATGTATTATTTCCAACAAGTCAGTAGCTCGTTCCATTGTTCTAGAGAACGGAGTTTTGGTCATCTTGTCCAAAAGGCACGGTTCGCAAGCATCATATGATTCATAACCAAGTGATTCCGAAAATCCATCTATGGAGTTTCTTCATGCGCTTTACACCGATATGACCCAAACGGCAGTGCCACAAATAAGTTGCACTATCATTATTAACTTTGCATCTTTTGCCATCAATATTATGAATATGTGTATCACTACGATCGAGATCCAACAAACTATTTTCATTGGGCGTATGACCATTGAAGGCTTTATTCATGTAAACAGAACAATAATTATTCTCTAATTTTAAATGAATAACCATATTGCAATAAACATGATCAAATCATATTCATGCTCAATGCAAACGCCAAATAACATTTTATTTAGGTTTAACACTAATCCCGAAAGTATAGGGAGTGTGCGATGATGATCATATCAATATTGGAACCACTTCCAACAAACATCGTCACTTCACCCTTCAACTAGTCTCTGTTTATTCTGTAACTCCTGTTTCGAGTTACTAATTTTTTAGCAACCGAACAAGTATCAAATACTCAGGGGCTACTACAAACACTAGTAAGGTACACATCAATAACCTGTGTATCAAATATACCCTTGTTCACTCTGCCATCCTTTTTATCCACCAAATATTCAGGGTATTTCCGTTTCCAGTGACCATTTCCCTTGCAGTGTAAGCACTCAGTTTCAGGCTTTGGTTCAGCTTTGGGCTTCTTCGCGGGAGTGACAACTTGCTTGTCATTCTACTTGAAGTTCCCTTTCTTTCCCTTTGCCCTTTTCTTGAAACTAGTGATCTTGTCTACCATCAACACTTGATGCTCTTTCTTGATTTCTACCTTCGTCGATTTCAACATCACGAAGAGCTCGGGAATCATTTTGGTCATCCCTTGCATACTATAGTTCATCACAAAGTTCTATTAACTTGGTGATGGTGACTTGAGAAATCTGTCAATCACTATCTTATCTGGAAGATTAACTCCCACTTGATTCAAGCGATTGTAGTACCCAGACAATTTGAGCACATGCTCACTAGTTGAGAGATTCTCCTCCATCTTTTAGCTATAGAACTTGTTGGAGACTTCATATCTCTCAACTAGGGTATTTGCTTGAAATATTAACTTCAACTCCTGGAACATCTCATATGGTCCATGACGTTCAAAACGTCTTTGAAGTCCCGATTCTAAGCCGTTAAGAATGGTGCACTAAACTATCAAGTAGTCATCATATTCAGCTAGCCAAACGTTCATAACGTCTGCATCTGCTCCTGCAATAGGTCTGTCACCTAGCGGTGCATCAAGGACATAATTCTTCTGTGCAACAATGAGGATAAACCTCAGATCACGGGTCCAATCCGCATCATTGCTACTAACATATTTCAACATAGTTTTTCTCTAGGAACATATCAAAATAAACATATGAAAGCAACAACGCGATCTATTGATCTACAACATAATTTGCAAAATACTACCAGGACTAAGTTCATGATAAATTTAAAAGTTCAATTAATCATATTACTAAAGAACTCCCACTTAGACAGACATCTCTCTAGTCATCTAAGTGATCACGTGATCCAAATCAACTAAACCATGTCCGATCATCATGTGAGAT
>NW_025245126.1:0-2671 GCF_018294505.1 Triticum aestivum
GCCCCACTGTCACTGACTCTGGGGGGTCAAACCCGTGGTCAAACCACGCTGACTCGCCGGCGACGTCCAGACGCGGTGGAGGCTGCGGGATTCCTCCTCCGGCGACCAAAGGGGCGGCGGAGGGCACCTACGCGTAGCTGGGAGCAACCCGCGTCGATTGGTGGTGGAGGTGGAGCTCGGGGTCGTCGGAATCGACGCCGGCGACGAGCTGTACGGCTGCCGGGGTACGGGTGTAGTCGAACCCGTCGCTAGAGAGCACGGCGAGGGGCGTGCGATGGTGCTACGGGCTCCTGGCGATGCAGTGAAGCTAGCGGCCATGGTGGTGCGACCGTTGGATGGCCGGAGCCTCGTCGGCGACGAGCTCGGCGGCGACGCGTGCGGGTGAGCTACGTGCAGTTGCTACGGAGCTCGAGAGGGAGAATGGAGAGGATGGAGAGGTGGCCAGGCTCACGGTGGTTGCGACGGAGCGAACGGCGAGGTCGGGGGTGAACTGCTGCGGTGGTGACGGCGGAGGGGATCTCCGGCGGTGGGCGGTGAAGGCGAGGTCGGAGCAGTGGCTTCGGGGCAAGCGAGCGCTCGGGGCCCAACTTGCTCGAAGGAGAAGGCGACGGCGGAGCTGCTGGACACGGTGGGGCGGCGCGAGGACGACGGTGGCTACGGCTACTCCGGCGAGGTGGCAGCGGCTGCGTCGGCCATGGTGGAGGAAGGCGAGGGAGAGGCGATGGGGGAGAAAGGAGGTGTCCAGGGGCTCGAGGGCGCGACGTGGGGTCGTCCTGCTCGTCCACGGGCGAGGCGGCAAGCAGGTGGCGCCGTGGCGAGCTCGCGCACGCCGGCGTCACCTCTGTGCCTGCTCTGGCGGGAGCAAGCAGCTGACTGGCCATGGGCCAGCACAATGCTGGGCCGCCAGGTGGCCTGCCAGGTAAGTTCCCTCTCTGCTTTCTGTTTTTCTTTTTATTTGTTTCTGTTCTGTGTTTTGAAATAGTAGAAATACTATTCCATTTAGGAAAATCCAGAAAATATTCAGAGGCACCTTTGAAATATTCTCAACAGCCTAAAAATACCTTCAAGATTATTTGGGCATTTTAAAATATTTATAGGATTTAAATTGCCCAAATGCAAATACTTATGGCTTGGTGAAAAATCCAGAATAGCCTCCAAAAATATGAAACCATTTTTGGCAGAGGTTTTAGCCAGGACCAAAGATGGTGAACATTTTTGGAGGGCATTTCAGGTTCATTGAAAAGGATTTTAATAAACCCTAGTTGTGTTAGGGGGGTGCTGGGGGTTTCTGGCATCCCCATTTCAAGTTTCTAGGAAAAGTAGACATGATGCAACACTCTAATGCATGAACTAGCTAGGATGTGACAACCGGGTTGTCCAGTACCGCGGCTACTACCGCTGCTTCTGGGAACTCGGCTTTCGTGTTGGGTTTGCGCGGAAATGCAACGGTAGTGTGAAGCGATAGTACCGCCTTTAAGCAGTAGTACTACACGCTACTACCGCTGCACTACCACTCCCTCTAGATCTCGATGCACTCTCAGCGGAGGTGAAGCGGCTGTGGAGGGCAGCACTACTACCTATAAGCAGTAGTACCACTTAGATGGGCAGTAGTACCGCCATAGCAGTTCTACTGCTTCTCTCCTGTTCCTGCTCTGCTTCTGAGTAACCCCGAGCTGCAATCCCAGCGGTAGTACCGCTCCGGCTGCACTACCCCTCGTGGCTTCGTGCCATTGCACTACTTTTGGGTTACTACCGCCCGAGCGGTAGTGCCGCTTTGTGCGGGCTGGGAGCAAGGTAACAGTTGGATTTTTTTCCTCCTATAAAAGGGGTTCTTCTTCCCCTTTGAACCTTATCCTTTAAGCTCGTGTTCTTCCCCATTATTGACCTTCTTCGAGCTTGCTAACTCTCAATCCCTCCAATGATTCTTGCTAGTTCTTGAGGGAAAAGAGAGAGGAGATCCAGATCTATGTTTCCACCAATCACTTTCTCCTCTATGTGAGGGGAACCCCTTGGATCTAGATCTTGGAGTTCTTTGTGTTCTCTTCTTTGTTCTTCCTCTCATTTTCCTCCCTATCATTAGTTGCTTTGGTGGGATTTGGGAGAGAAGGACTTGGGCACTCTGTGTGCCCTTGCCATTGCATTTGGTGCATCGGTTTGAGTTCTCCACGATGATACGTGGAAGTGAAGTTGAGAAGCTTGTTACTCTTGGGTGTTTGGGCACACTAGAGCTTGTTCCTCTTGGGTGCCTTGATACCCTAGATGGTTGGTGTTGTCGAAACTCAATCATTGTGGTGTAAAGCTTCGGGCAAGCGTCGGGGTCTCCAATTAGGTTGTGGAGATCGCCCCGAGCAATTTTACGGGTACCGGTGACCGCCCCATAGGGTTGCCAAAGTGTACGAGTTCGGTGACCGTCACAAGGGTTGCCATTTGTACGGGTTCGGTGACCGCCCTCAAGGGTCCCTTAGTGAAATCACGACATCTTGCACTGTGTGATAGCGTGAGGAGATTACGGTGGCCCTAGTGGCTTCTTGGGGAGCATTGTGCCTCCACACCACTCCAAACGGAGATTAGCATCCACGAGGGTGTGAACTTCGGGATACATCGTGTCTCCGCGTGCCTCGGTTATCTCTTACCCGAGCCCTTTACTTATGCACTTTACTTTGTGATAGCC
>NW_025245127.1:0-2671 GCF_018294505.1 Triticum aestivum
CTATGAAGACACATTTCTCCGATTTGGATTCGAGCTTATCAGGTTGAAGCTTTTTCACATAAGCATCGCAGCCCCAAACTTTAAGAAACGATAACTTTGGTTTCTTGCTAAACCATAGTTCATAAGGCGTCGTCTCAATGGATTTTGATGGTGCCCTATTTAACGTGAATGCGGCCGTCTCTAAAGCATAACCCCAAAACGATAGAGGTAAATCAGTAAGAGACATCATAGATCGCACCATATCTAGTAAAGTACGATTACGATGTTCGGACACACCATTATGCTGTGGTGTTCTGGGTGGCGTGAGTTGCGAAACTATTCCGCATTGCTTCAAATGTAAACTAAACTTGTAACTCAAATATTCTCCTCCACAATCAGATCGTAGAAACTTTATTTTCTTGTTACGATGATTTTCAACTTCACTCTGAAATTCTTTGAACTTTTCAAATGTTTCAGACTTATGTTTCATTAAATAGATATACCCATATCTGCTCAAATCATCTGTGAAGGTCAGAAAATAACGATATCCGCCATGAGCCTCAACATTCATTGGACCACATACATCAGTATGTATGATTTCCAACAAATCAGTTGCTCTCTCCATAGTACCGGAGAATGGTGTTTTAGTCATCTTGCCCATGAGGCATGGTTCGCAAGTACCAAGTGATTCATAATCAAGTGATTCCAAAAGTCCATCAGTATGGAGTTTCTTCATGCGCTTTACACCAATATGACCTAAACGGCAGTGCCACAAATAAGTTGCACTATCATTATCAACTCTGCATCTTTTGGCTTCAACTTATGAATATGTGTATCACTACTATCGAGATTCATCAAAAATAGACCACTCTTTAAAGGTGCATGACCATAAAAGATATTATTCATATAAATAGAACAACCATTATTCTCTGATTTAAATGAATAACCGTCTCGCATCAAACAAGATCCAGATATAATGTTCATGCTCAACGCTGGCACCAAATAACAATTATTTAGGTCTAAAACTAATCCCGAAGGTAGATGTAGAGGTAGCGTGTCGACGGCGATCACATCGACTTTGGAACCGTTTACCACGCGCATCGTCACCTCGTCCTTAGCCAGTGTCCACTTAATCCGTAGTCCCTGTTTCGAGTTCCAAATATTAGCAACAGAACCAGTATCAAATACCCAGGTGCTACTGTGAGCTCTGGTAAGGTACACATCAATAACATGTATATCACATATACCTTTGTTCACCTTGACATCCTTCTTATCCGCCAAATACTTGGGGCAGTTCCGCTTCCAGTGACCAGTCTGCTTGCAGTAGAAGCACTCAGTCTCAGGCTTAGGTCCAGACTTGGGTTTCTTCTCCTGAGCAGCAACTTGTTTGATGTTCTTCTTGAAGTTCCCCTTCTTTTTCCCTTTGCCCTTTTTCTTGAAACTGGTGGTCTTATTGACCATCAACACTTGATGCTCCTTCTTGATTTCTACCTCCGCAGCTTTTAGCATTGCGAAGAGCTCGGGAATTGTCTTTTCCATCCCTTGATTATTATAGTTCATCACGAAGCTCTTGTAGCTTGGTGGCAGTGATTTAAGAATTCTGTCAATGATGCTATCATCCGGAAGATTAACTCCCAGTTGAATCAAGTGCTTGTTATACCCAGACATTCTGAGTATATGCTCATTGACAGAACTATTCCCCTCCATCTTGCAACTATAGAACTTATTGGAGACTTCATATCTCTCAATCCGGGCATTTGCTTGAAATATTAACTTCAACTCCTGGAACATCCCATATGCTCCATGACGTTCAAAACGTCGTTGAAGTCCCGGTTCTAAGCCGTAAAGCATGGCACACTAAACTATCGAGTAGTCATCAGCTTTGCTCTGCCAGACGTTCACAACATCTGGTGTTGCTCCTGCAGCAGGTTTGGCACCCAACGGTGCTTCCACGACGTAATTCTTCTGTGCAGAAATGAGGATAATCCTCAAGTTACGGACCCAGTCCGTGTAATTGCTACCATCATCTTTCAACTTTGCTTTCTCAAGGAACGCATTAAAATTAAACAGAACAACATCACGAGCCATCTATCTATAACAAACATACACAAGCAAAATACTATCAGGTACTAAGTTCATGATAAATTTAAGTTCAATTAATCATATTACTTAAGAACTCCCACTTAGATAGACATCTCTCTAATCATCTAAGTGATCACGTGATCCAAATCAACTAATCCATAACCGATCATCACGTGAAATGGAGTAGTTTCCAATGGTGAACATCACTATGTTGATCATATCTACTATATGATTCACGCTCGACCTTTCGGTCTCAGTGTTTCGAGGCCATATCTGCATATGCTAGGCTCGTCAAGTTTAACCTGAGTATTCTGCGTGTGCAAAACTAGCTTGCACCCATTGTAGATGGACGTAGAGCTTATCACACCCGATCATCACGTGGTGTCTGGGCACGACGTACTTTGGCAACGGTGCATACTCAGGGAGAACACTTTTATCTTGAAATTTAGTGAGAGATCATCTTATAATGCTACCGTCAATCAAAGCAAGATAAGATGCATAAAAGATAAACATCACATGCAATCAATATAAGTGATATGATATGGCCATCATCATCTTGTGCTTGTGATCTCCATCTCCAAAGCACCATCATGATCACCATCTTCACCGG
>NW_025245128.1:0-2671 GCF_018294505.1 Triticum aestivum
CACATAATGTCTTTCTAATGCCGCATACAACCCTGCAGTCCGCCTAAGGATGATCTTCCCGCTTCGTCGAGCGGGCCCTTAGGTGCGTCGGATATGGATTCTCTTCCGACGGCCTCCACCCCCTGTGATGCGGACGATGCCGAGGTGGGATCCCAGGAAGGGACCCACCCGGAGGAGAGGGCCCCAGAGGTGACGCAGGACAACCTCCCGGACTTTGCACCGGACTCGGCCCTGGAACCCACAGTGGCTCCGGAGTCCGGCGGGCGACCCCTTCGTAAGAAGGGCAAGACCGTGACGCCGGCTGCCTCCGTCCAACCGGAGGTGCCGGATAACTTGCTGGAGGCGCTCAACGGCGCCTCCATCGAAGAGGAACACCGCACTGTTATGAGTGCGGTGATTCAGAAGGTGCAGCTCGCCAAGAGCGGGCTGACCGAAGCCTGCAGCAGCCTTCTAATAGGCTTTGAGGTAAGAATTTCAATATGTATAAAATGGTACCGCATAGACAGTAGCCCCTGATGCTCGGTTCGGTGTTCGGAAAGAAAAGCCGGACTGAGGAGCTAAAAAGATATACGCAGGAGTTATAAAAAATATGTCAATATGGGATTGCAGGCTGCGCTGCTGACCTCTGCCGCACTGACTGCGGAGGTCAATACTTTGAAGGAAAACCTCGAGTTGTCCGAGAACGAGCTCTGGATCCTGTCATGATTAGTAGAACAAGAAACAAAACCCAAAAATAATGTTCCTACAACTACTAGGATGTGGTGGTAAAACGCTCACAGTAAAGCAAATATCAATGTCTTACAAGTTCTTACCATGCAGCAGGCGGTGATCAGCAACCAGCGGTGTCAAGTAACTCCGAATATTGAGTAAAGCGATTGCCAGGGGAGCGTACGTATACACGGTGTAGAAATATGTGGAGCTGGGTTGGCTATATATGGTAGCAAAAGATTAGCAATAATCAATTCAAAGATGCAATGTTGAATAAACGCTCAACGACGGTACTGTGCTGGTCCTAGGCTAGACCGAACTAGAGACGCGAGCCTAGAACACTAATGAGGTCACGTTGTAGCACAACCAGCATCAATGAAGGATACAAAGTAGCTCTGGACAGCAAGATATAAGTGAAGATCAAAACGGCAGTAAAGATAATGATGTGAAACAATAGCCAAGCTGTTTTACTGAACAGTGCACAAAACAGATTCCAATCCGAATTCAGGTACGAGATTGATTCTAGATAGATCCAATTTTTTTCTTCTCTCTTTTTTTTCTCATGCTTTTTTTTTCTTTTTCTTCTCCCTCTTTTTCTTTTTTTTCTTTCCTTTTTTCTCTCTTTTTTTATCTTCTTTTTCTCCCTCTTTCCAAGACAAACTAGATAAGATGCAGATTCGATCAGGCGAAGATGTGAGTGACCTCAACTATGATTATGACAATAAACAGTGCGTAGCACGTGGTGGAAATTGGTGGATTGGATGGTGGACAGCGGATGGGATAATGATGCAGCGGCTGCGTGACTAATGTGAACAGAACTCGAAACTCTAAAGGAACTAGACACTAAGACCAGCAACTCGACACGGCGATGCAACCGATAATTCAATAATGCAAACAATGAATAGAAAATTGCAAAGGCTCAGACTGGCTTGGATAAAGGATGAACAGATCTAACTTTTTTTTGTGGCTTTTTCTTGGACAATAGGTAAGAAAATAAATCTAATCTAAGAAAAACTGGAAATTCTCACCGAGCAACCTGAAAACTGATACCACTTGATAGAGGCGGGGGTGTCCCGATCTTTCGATGAGATGATAACTATCGATTTGGTGAAGATGACTTTGACGATCCGACTACAAACGTGCACGACGTTGCGCCTTAGCAATCGCTAAACCAACTCCGAAAGGTTATTGACCACGCTGGAGCACAATCAACCTGACCACGAAGGTCTATTCCTGCAAGCAATCGAAGAACAAGCAAGAATATGATAAAAGCAATCTGAATATTGCGAGTATATATGAAGTATTGATAAAGGTGGGAATCCGTAAGCGGTCTTGGTCTGGTTGTTGGACACAAACGAAGTACCCGAAGTTGCAATGGCTAACTTTTAACTAGACAAATCCCAAGGAAAAGCTAATAGATGGATCTACTTATATAGGAGCAAGGGGTGGCGGCCAAGGAGGTGGGTGGACGTCCCAAGGCAGCCTAAAACTAAATCTAGGTCGTACAAGGCCAATGGGCCCAAGTGGAGGTGATGTAACACCTTTGGACTTGTAGTTTGACTCGGATTCTGCTGCAGCATCAGATTGTTTCGTCCACAACTCAACGCTCCGGACGAATTTGAAGGTGATTCCAATTGGGTTGGAAAGAACACGGAATCTAGTTTCCAACAAAAAAAGAATCACCCAATTCAGAGTCAGTATGAAAAACTTGTGTGCGTTTTGAGTCAGGTATGTCTGTGCAGTCCGAATCTGAATCCAGAACGTGAGAGACTTGGACTCTATCTTCTCTTGGGCCAAAAGTGACGTGAGAGAACTTTTTGGACAGCAAATAAACATCTCTTTCTTCCTTATCTTCATATGTGGATTGTACAAATGTCCCATACACCTGCAATTAGACAAAACACAAAAGTGTGTGAAGTATTTTTGTTCTGGATAACATAAATAGATTATTGAATAGTTTGCA
>NW_025245129.1:0-2671 GCF_018294505.1 Triticum aestivum
TTCTTCAGTTGATAATTTTGAAGCACCTGAATGAGTCTTTTTTCTTTGCTGGTCGTCAGTATACTATAGCATGTTCAGTACGAGAACGTATCCAGTGCTATGGTTGAACTCGTGCTACGAATGCTCTGAGCGATTCTGAGCCACTGGATGAAAAGCTGATGGACATGATGTTATCATTAGGTGGTCGCCGGTACATTTTACAAAAAGGACCTTGTAAAACCATTTTAGGTGGCCGCCTGGAGTAGATTATATTTGTTGTGTTTTTCTGCTGGTTCACTTTGTTGGTCTCAAAATGAAACTCCACTTTTGATGCCCAACTGAAATTTCTGAAAGCATTACTAGTCATTATCTTGTTCATGATTTATTTTCTTGTTGCAAATCCACACTCTAGCCATGATCTAGCATGCAAATCTTAAGTAGTATCGTTCACAAGGCCTTTAGCATAAATTAAACTTTATCCAACTAGATAATTTTGTTGACCTTTTGTCTTGGATATGCACCTGAAAATAGTTGATGTTCCTATTTTTTTCAGGTATTCTTGTCTGCATGTTCAGCTGCAAGCTCATCTGTAGAGAAAATAAATTGTTGTACAAGCTAGTGTTGAAGTTGCATCCACTTTTGCCTTGTTCTGCAGCCCAAGGTATCTTCAGATGATGATTGGATCTGGATGGCGCTCAAGCTATTGCGTAAGCTAGGATATACTGGAATTTGAAAGTTCTGTGTTGTAATGCATCTCTTCTAGTAAAGCGGTTGATTTATGTTTGGACATAAAAAAGTGAGATACAAGAGTTGTAGAACCTTATAAAATACTCCGTTCGTCCCATAATGTAAGACGTTTTTTGACACTACAGTAGAGTCAAAAAACGTCTTACATTATGGGACAGAGGGAGTATATTATATCAGATGTATGTACACAATGTTTGAGTCAGCCTGTGCATGTGACAGTGGTGAACAGAAATTTATATATGATCCTATCAAATTTTCTGGAGTTTTTACAGTAAATATCCTAATTTGATAATTAGCCTAACTACTTTAGTACAACTTCTGCAAGACAATTGTAGCCTATACACTAATTTAACTCGAAACCGCGCTTCGTTTGGTTGGCGCAGATGTGTTCCCGTTTTCCAATCAGCTCGATCTGGGCGTCTTCAGTTTTGTTAAGTCCTGTATCGGAAACCATGGCTATGAAAGACATTACGAGCGAAACAAATACAACCTTATGGTTTTGGAATGCATTGAAGTCAGAAGCCGTGGCTTTTCTGCGAACCAAGCGTTGTTACTACATCTTAAAGCCTTAATGCAAGTTGTCCGGACAATATGACACTTGATATCTACTCCCTCTGTAAACTAATATAAGAGTGTTTAGATCACTAAAATAGCAATCTAAACGCTCTTATATTAGTTTACGGAGGGAGTAATTATTAACACTGCCATACAAAAGCATCTCTTAACTCTGTCATATAAATGTGCAGACCATGGAAATATCTTTCCTTTACACAGAATAGCCGTATCACAGATTCTTTGGTTCTCAATAAGCTAAAGCATCAGAAATAACCAAACTGTTGCGTGAAATAACACTGGTTTGGACTAGTGCAGCATATGCAATAAAAAATAGTAAAAGCCACAATTTAGTATGTGGCATCTAAAAATTGAGCAAAAACTCAAAGTTGAAAGCCTATTATTATAAACATAGTCTCACAATTGTCACTTGAATGAAGTGATTGTTGGTTGGAAAATGATATAAACACTACTTCAGACAATAATTCAGCTCCAAAGCTTGAAATTGTAGAAAAAACAAAAGCCTATTGAAGAGGCTCGTCACTGCTGCCGAAATCCAATGCTTTCTTCGAATTGTTATCTGCAAGTTTCTTTCTTTTGGGCGATGACCCATATTCGCCCATGTCCCTCTTGCCGATATCCTTGTACCCACACGAATATATGTCTTCCTCACACATGTCCTGTCCAAAAGCATACCAAAGGTATTTAGATTAACATGCAAATGATGTGGCCATTTTTTGTATAATAAGTGAACTTGGCAATATAACCAACCTGTTCAGACATGTCATCGTCACTATCATATGAGACTTGTGCATCATCTGAGGTTGCAAAATTCTTGACAATGTACAAATGACATTTCTTTAGCCCTTCTAAAGCATGCAACATTTCATCTACATCATGTTGGCCTGAAATTTGTACCATTCCTTCTGGTGGTACACACCCAGGCTTGATGTAGTACAAATCTGCTTTCCCTTTGTACCCTTGGCAACGCAAATTTTTCTCCATTAGCTGCCAGTCCACCTTGCCGGGTTCAACTATTGTCGTCATACCAGGTCTCCCGTTGTGATACGCGTGAGGAACATGAGAAAGTTCATAGTCCACATGAACAATAAATTGCATTACAACTACCTACATATGACTAGTTGACATCAGTTTTTGCACAATATCAAATTGTTCATACATAGGATGTGCCTACCATTGGTAAAACATACTTACTGGGCCACGTGGTGTTGAGACAGATTGTCCGGTGGTGGGATGTCATGTTTTGCCTGCGGAGGTGGTGACGAGACAGATTGCTCCGGTGCACGGATGTCTCGTTGTGCCTGTGGAGGTGGTGATGAGACAGATTGCTCCGGTGTACGGATGTCTCGTTGTGCCTGTCGAGATGCTGATG
>NW_025245130.1:0-2670 GCF_018294505.1 Triticum aestivum
GGCCGCAGATTGATTTGGACTGGTTCATGTCAATCTTCGACACTTAAGAAGAATCTTCTGCTCTTTGCTTATGAAGTATTTGTAACCCACCAAGATGTCATCCTTTGGATTCATGGTAACCCGCCATGACGTCATCTGCCATTAAGGCACGTTTTGTCCAACATATCTCAATGGATCCTTATCTTAATGACCATCCCGCGAATCGAGGCATCCGTATAGCTGGATAACCATGTTTTCGGCCTCCTCGTTTTTTCGCGCCCACTTATCAGTCTTCTCTTATAAATAGACACGACTAGGTCTTTCCTCATTCTACCCTTCCTCATCTTCTTCCTCTCGCAACCCTACTGCCGGTCGAGCTCCGCCGCCGCCGCAGTGCACCTTGTCGTCCTCGACCTCGGCCGCTGCATCGACCTGAATCAGTCTAGAGAACGGCGGCGACCCTCCGTAGTAGATCTGCAACCGTAAGTCTTTGCCTTTCCGCCCCTTAGATCCACATTAGGGTTTGTGATAGAGGCGGGGTGTCCCGATCTTTCTTTGAGATGATAATTATCGATTTGGTGGAGACGACTTTGACGATCCGACTACAAATGTGCACGACGTTGCGCCTTAGCAATCGCTAAACCAACTCCGATAGGTTATTGACCATGCTGGAGCATGATCAACCTGACCATGAAGGTCTATTCCTGCAAGCAATCGAAGAACAAGCAAGAATATGATTAAGCAATCTGAATATTCCGAGTATGGATGAAGTATTGATAAAAGTGGGGTTTCATAAGCGGTCTTGGTCTGGTTGTTGGACACAAACGAAGTACACGAAGTTGAAGCGATGGCTAACTTTTAACTAAATAAAACCCAAGTCTAAACGATGCCTTAAGGGTTATATTTATAGGGAAAAGAGAGGGGATTTCATCCACCCTAGGCAGGTGGGACTAAAAACACCTCCTAAGTCATTTTCCCTACAATATGGACTCTAAAAATAGATTACATGGGCCTGGCCCAAAATAAGGTGGCGCAACACCAATAATAAGCCATGGACGAAATTTATGAAAGGCCATCTTGTATATTTCATCCATCTTCTTGTATGTCATCATGGTGGCTTCAAAGTCCGGAAATCTCCACTTGAACCTCTATTCTTGTTCTCTTGGCACACACCTTCATCTCCGTGTTTGACGATGCTCCAATGTTCATCCTTCTTGTCCGTGCTAGACCCTTTAATGGCAAGGAACACAAATGTATCTAAGTTAGGCAGCATCATATTCTCATGAACACTAGAAACATTACCAAGAAATGAAAGTATCTGATAATTTAATTGGCATGTGCGATCTCTAGCAATTGTTCCAAGAGGTAAAACAATAGGGGATATGGGTGTAACCGCGGTAGCCATGTCCTCATCATCCTCCCCTTCTTCAAAACAAAGTCGTCCTCGGCGTTGCTTAGTCTGAAATGTGGCTAACAAGAGAGACAAGGTGTACACGTTGTATATGTATATGTCATCCATTTTTACTGATCTCAGTTGGGGCACATGTGACGTGATTATACAAGAGCACCTTTCACAAGTCGTGTAATATAAAGCCAATATATTATCACAAGAAGTCAAAGGCATGAAAATATTGCAACTCAGTTTGCACATATAAGTGCAGCTCTTATTCATATCAAAAGATTGACAATGCTTATCATTAAACCATCCCAACATTGATGAAACATCACCAAGATTAGAGGTCATATCAAAATGATTAAACATTGGCACAATTATTTTCAAACATATTTGATCCAAATATGATTTATTCCCCGAGTCACATGTTTCTTTTGCATCAATAGTTAATTCAATGGGTTCACTCAAAATTGTTTGATCACATGGCAAAGTCAAATCATCAACATAGTCTAAAATAACTAGTGTGATCAAAGTAGTGGGTAGCTCATTGCATGGTGCATTTAAATTGACAAGGCAAGCATCATACTCATGTGGAGGTGGAAGATCGGTACCTTTGTCATTACCTATTACGATCGACTCAGATGATGTAGGCACTCGCAAAGGTGATGTGTCACATGGTGGAGGTGATGTAGTCCTCACACAAATGGATGTGGTTGTCATAGTACGCCTAGCAGTGGAAGGAACAACCGTATCATCGCTTGGAATGTGCTTCTTGCGCTTGTTCTCCTTGTGGGCAACACGTCATTTTATTTCCTGTTCAGCTTTGCAAGCAAGACAAAACAAACGGTCCAGAGGATAACACTCTTCATGAATTAGTATCTCCTGAATATCACGGTTTAATCCTCCCCAAAATATATCCATAAAATTTTCTTCACTTTCTTCTAAAGAGGAATGCAACAAGGTAGTTTGTAAAGCATCATAATATTTCGTTACGGTGTCACTACCTTGTTTTAAATGTTGCAACTTTTTAATCATGTCACGAGTATAATAAGCGGGAACGAATGTATGTCGCATGGAAAGTTTCAAATCATCCCAAGTAGAAGGTATATCATTAGGGTGTAACCGACAATATTCACTCCACCAAACTAAAGCATAACCAGTGAAAGAACCAACCGCAACCTTAACTTTTTTACGTTCATCAAAATTATGGGAAGCAAATATATTATTTATGTCGAACTCCCATTCAATATATAAAACAGGTCTAAAACGGCCATTAAATGGTGGTATAGAAACATTAA
>NW_025245131.1:0-2670 GCF_018294505.1 Triticum aestivum
CCAGGTACAATATCTATGTCTCCTATGTTTCGGCCTCAGCACAACTATTGAGCGTGTGTCTGAGCTTATTGATCCATCTAACTGGTCGTGGAGACAAGAGCTTGTTCGGAATAATTTCATTGCGCCTGATGCTGAAGCAATATTGAACATCCCTATTCGGCAAGGAGGTGGTGATGATTTTCTTGCATGGGCATTTGAATGATCGGGGAACTACACTGTGAAGTCGGCGTACCGTGCTCTCGTGACTCAGAAAGAGCGTGTTGCTCTAGAGGAAGGGACGGCTACCGGGACCTCAGAGGATGATACATAGATGTGGAAATCCCTATGGAAATTGAATGTCATTCCGAAGGTGAGAGTGTTCTGGTGGAGGGTTCTTCGTGGAATTCTTCCGGATGAAGCCACTCTTAACCATCGACATATTGCAGAGATTCATCGATGCAAAGTTTGTTTGGCTATGGATGAAAATCTGGAGCATGCACTCATACACTGTTCACATGCAAAGTGCTTCCGGGAGGAAGCAGCTGCATGGTTTGGCCTCAGATTGCCTCGTCTTCATCCAGACTCATGGGCGTGGGATATCACATGTGATCCTCGGTTTACAAACGATGACGGCGCCAAGATCACCACCATAATGTGGTCTATATGGCACTCCCGGAACCGGATCAAACACGGCGAAGAGGGAAGGAATCCTACGGCTACGATCAGGGCCACTAAGGAGGCGATCGCCCTTCTTCATCTACCACGGAGAGATGCGATGATTTTGCCTGGTTTCGGCTGGAGACCACCTGATGAAGGTGTTGTCAAGATCACCAGGGATGTAGCCTTAAATTTGGCTGATGGCAGGGGCGGTGCGGGAGGGGTGGCTCGATCCTCTTCGGCGCTCCTGGGAGTTTGGTGCAAACCATATTTGGGTATCTCTGATCCCTTGATTATGGAGGGTTTATCACTGCGAGATGGAGTTCGGTTCGCTTCTCTTCGAGGTTTTTCGCATGTGATAATGGAAACTGATCGCTTGGAGATGGTGACGCTCTGGACCACTCACCATAATTCTCATTCAATTGTGGCTCCTTTATTAGTAGAGATAGGAGAGCTATGTAATAATTTTACTTTGTTTGATATTCAGCATGTAAACAGGCCAGCTAACGTCCCGGCGCATCTTTGTGCAAAGCGTGCTTGCACTCTGAATGTGACCGATAGCTGGCTTGAGGAGACTCCTAGCTTCTTGGTGACCCGCCTCTTGGCTGATTGTCCTGAGAATGCCTTCATATGAATGAAAAGCTCGCTGTGTTTCCCGAAAAAAAAGAGGCGTTGATAGAGAGATATGTACGTCTAGGAAAATTTGAGGACAAAATAGGGAAAGAGTACGGCTTGCGCTAGCCTTCAGGTTTTTTTACGTAGAAAAAATATGCCACGAAACACCACAAGCACATCACTAGCTTGCAGGCTCCTTTTTTTAGGTTCGCGATAGGCTGCCTGAACTTGTAGAAAGTGATCGCTAGACAGAAGTGGGCTGGATAATTTGATGCCCAAGAAGCCCAATGTGCGCCAGGTGCCCCCAGGTCATCGGCCGAAGCGGCAACTTTTAGTACCACCTCGCGGACGGAGCAGCAGCGCGGTGGGCAGAAGTCTATAAAAGGAGGGGTGGTTCCTAGTTCAGCTAATATCTTCATACAGTGGAGATCTTTCGGTTATTTCGGTTTAACTGAAAACCGATCGGATTCTAACCGAAAAACCGAAGGCTATGTGGTTTTTGAAATTGGAAACTGAAACTGAAACCAAAACCTGAAAAAACCAAAATTTGGTTTCGGTTTGGTTTTTTGGTTCGGTTTTTGGTTTTCGGTTCGGTTTTTGGTTTTCGGTTCGGTTTTTGGTTTTCGGTTCGGTTTTGCACAGGCTGAGCTGGAAGCCCAGTATGATGGCCTCCCATGAAGAACACAAGACAAGAGACCACGCCTCAGAGTGGAACCCAGACAGAGTAGCTCGAAAATGCAGCAAAGGTGGTGGATCAGAAACAAGAAAGTACAATGTTCACGCACTATTTGGACCAATTTTATACTTTTCTCCACGGGCTCCTTAGATGTCTGAATACGAAGAGATTTTCCCCGTACATCATGCATTTTAGTGTCATTCTTGACGAAAAAATAGTTTTTAATGATTTTTTAGTTTTTTTAGTGTTCGTAAGTAAATGTTTGCAAAGGACATCTCCTTTGGTAGCTTACAAAGGTGCGTTCATAGAAAATTAGAAAAGAATAAATCATGCATTGAATTAGTGTGTGTGTGTTGAAAACTGGAACTGGTGCGTGTTTAATCGTATATATATCACTATAATAAATCTATTATCAAATTAGTCTCAAACACCTCTCAACTTGGTTTTTAAAGTAGAACAATGCATTTTGAAGACGAAACAAACATATGGGAGAAATCTATTTGAAAATTGGACTCAAAAAACCTCTCAAGTTCGTTTATAAAGTCGAGCAGTGCATTCCAATGATGAAACAAACACGCTGTGAGTAATCTATTAGATACTCATTCGTTTATCATAATATACACTTCTCTTCGCCGGCAACGGTTGTTGCTTAGGTGTGCTCGTCATGTGGGTCCTTAATTAACATGATGTCTTCCTTATTGTCTACTAAAACAAGTTTTGTTTGGCATCAGTGCACGAGAAGC
>NW_025245132.1:0-2670 GCF_018294505.1 Triticum aestivum
ATTACTAGTAGCGACTGATAACCGGCTGCAGGGCGGATCCAGAAAGTGACATGCTATTGTAACAAGCACGACCACTACACCAAAATGCAACAAGCGCATGAAACAGGTCTTCGTATGTTATATTGCAGGGGCCTACTTATGATAGTGTTGGAGATGCCCTAAGGCAAGAACAATTGGAAGAATCGGGATTGACAAGTCCAAAAGTTACCGAAAAAGTTCACTTGTGTATAATATAGATACTTAGAGACAAATGTCTACTTATAATAGATACTCAGACATATAACTGGTAACATATACTTGTAGATAATCAAATAGAAGGGAAGCATAGCCCTAGAAGGCTATGCTAGTTGACACTCAAATCGTGGTGAAGCAACAGAACAGCCGCTGCCACCAGTGTGCGTCCATTGTGTGTCTGTCGCTCACCTTAGTCTTTATGCCTGCCTGCTTGTTCAAGTCCATTTTCCGCGTCACTATGGGTTCCTCGGCCGCAACAATCTCACCATCGTAGTCGGTAGTGTGATGTCCGAGGTCGACGGTGACATCGCAAAGGATGGACAGACAATCGTCCTTGAGGTGCTTCACCTTGTCCAGATCTTCGTGCTTAATGAATTCTTCCCAGCCCCCATAATCGCACACAAGGAGGCCCCAATAGTTTGTGAAGCGGAGGCCTTGAGGCGAGATTTTAGTGCATGATGGCTTGAGCTCCATGTCAAGTATGCTCATCTTGTAAGTTGCCGTGGCGTGGCCGATCTTACCGTGCCGGATGAGGTAGAGGGAGATACAGCCCTTGGAGTTTCTCTCGTCGCCGTTTGGGTAGCACTGGATACGCCAGTCATGGCCGCCGACACTAAATCGTCTTGATGTGACGGCGGAGCCATTGGCCACCATCTCCCTGACTCGCGAGAACCCTTCAATCCTGAAGATGTGGGAGCCCGTCGCCTGCCTCGCGGTGACGGTGGAGGCGGTGATCTGCTGACGGGTCTCGGCATGAATGGCGCACAAGAGCCCGGGTGTTGACGTGATGGACGCGACCGCATTAGGCTCATGGGTGTAGTGGACCGAGACTTCGCAGAGGACAGACAGGCAGTCATCCTTGAGGTGCTGCTCCTTGTCCAAATCTTTGAGCTTCATGAATTTTGGGTAGCCATGACCAGTGCCCCTGAAGCGGTTTCCTTCTGAAGAGTTAAAAGTGCACGGCGACGACGCCTTCCAGGCCTTGTCGAGTATGCTTATCTTGTAAGTTGCGGTGGCGTCGCCGGTCTTGGCGTGGCTGTCATGCATGAGGAAGAGCGAGATATGGCACTCGTCCGCTTCTAGTCTGCCGTTCGGAAAGCACTTGATACGCCAGTCATGGCCGCCGACGCTAAACTTGTCTGACACGACCGACACACCATTGGCCACCTTCTCCGTGAATCCATGGATCCTGAAGACGTGGAAACCAGTCTCCTGCGTCGCGTGGGCGGTGGAAGCCGTGATCGGCTGCAGGCCGGCGGCGCGCAGGGCAGACAAAACCTCGGACGTTGACATGATCTGTGGCCGGCAGGGGAGACGATCGCCTGCCTCGGGTTTGAATCCAAGATGATATGTGTAGTGTACGTACGGCACGGCAGACTAAATCAGCACACACGTGTCTTATTATATGGTAAGTACTCCTCTGTAGAGATTTTTTCGATAAAGAGTATATATTAATATGGCCTCCTCTGTATATGTATAAATAGATAGATAGATAGATGGATAGACTCTTTTTGGTACGGAAACCGACTTGGTAGCGTATTACTTGCTCCTTTGACATGAAACCGATTCATATTTCGTCTCCGGACGTGAAATAGAAAGAAAGAAAAATCAATTGCAATTATAATTTGAGCATGTACAGCCGGACACCCCATATCTGTCCCAAACGTCAAGTTTGTCTGCCCGGAGCCCGGTGCGCTGGTGGCAGAGCTCTACCCGAACACTACCCAGATCGCCCCCACCAGGCGCCCTTACATCTCCCCCAAATCACCGCACACCTCAATCCAGGGCCTCATAGGGACGCACCGCCAACACGCACGCAGGCACGCTGCCAGGTCCACGGTTAGGGTTTGCCGCGGGAGAGCGTGCAGAAGCGAGAAGTTGAGGCTGCCGCTGCAGACGAAACCAGTCACTGAGAGCATGTCAGGCCGCACCAGTGCTTTGGAGCGCTGATGATTAGTGGTGGAGATGGCCGGATTCAGAGGCAGAGCTGGCGGCGAATTTGGGAGTGGGCAGTGTGGAAAACTGGTCAAAGCTTGTTTGCGTTGCGTGTATGGGGCCTGCATGTACGCCACCTAGCACCGATTCCCTACACGCGACGCGACCAGGGAGACGACCCGGTCAAAATCGATACACGCCAAATCCGCTATCAACAGCCTCAATCGCTTCCTAGGCGATTTACCCCTTGGGAGGTTCGTGATTTAGATGATGTGAGCCAAATAGCACAGCTACAGAAACAATTACGTAAAAATTTCTGTAGATGAAATTATCAATAAAAAAAATTGTAAACTGCCAAAGTTTGAATGTAAATATTTGCACTTACGATCTGTTCCTAGAATATTCGTGTGCACAATCTTTGATTGAAGTGAACCTTCTTTTGGAATCTAGCAGTTACGAATTTTAGCAAAAGACACACACACATGCACGCAGACGAACGCA
>NW_025245133.1:0-2670 GCF_018294505.1 Triticum aestivum
GTTCTGCATGCCAGCACGCCCGCACAAACGCGGTCACCGCGTGAACCATGACATCAGGCCACCCTAAGCGCTAACTTGATGTCTGGCGTGTAGTCCTTGGTTGTTTGAAGTGTTACCACAGTTTGGCTTGGATCCAGGTGAAGTAGAAATGGATTTGTACTGCTAGCAAGTTTCTCTAGTTCAGTGCCGAGCTATGGAGGTTTGCTTACACTTACTAAGGTAAATAGGCACAAGAAAAACCAGCTACAATGGAGCTAGTAAAAAGGTAGTTGTTGTAGAAACTACCATTTCTGTCCAGAAATGAATTTATTTTCTGTAGCCAAAATATTCAAAAGAGTGGTGGAATATTTTTGCCAGAACGGTGCCCTAGGGTCTAAAGAATAATTGGGATTTTTCTCAGGATTTTTGGGGCAAGGAAAATTAGGGTAGCTTTGGATTACAAAGGGCTAACTAGGGTTTTGGAGGGCAAAATGAATATTTTTCATTTAAGAAAAATATTCCAAGGAATATTTTGAGTTGATCCAGAGGTGAAATGATGGTTTTAGGAGGAGAGGGAGCACTTGGGTGAAAGTCAAGGAGTACCCAAGTGGTTAAGTCCAAATGAAGTGATTCAAAAACCATAAATTCAAAACCAACTCAACTGAAAACCAGGCAAAGAAAAGAGGGCAAAAACTAGGATCTCACAACTGATGTCCACTCGGAGTAGTTTTTAACTTAGGCAATGACTGGCTTTCCGCTAAGCCCTCGAGTGGGAGGAATGCCCTCCACACGGAGTAGTTTTTAACTTAGGTGAGGATTGGCTTGCCGCTAAGCCCCCGAGTGGGAGGGATGCTCTCCACTCGAAGTAGTTTTTAACTTAGGCGAGGTCTGGCTTGCAGCTAAGCCACCAAGTGGGAGTGATACTCTCCACTCGGAGTTGTTTTTAACATAGGCGAGATCTGGCTCGTAGCTAAGCACCCGAGTGGGAGGGATGCTCTCCACTTGGAGTAGTTTTTAACTTAGACGAGGAATGGGTCGCAGCTAATCCCCCGAGTGTGGGGACCCCGACTCACAAGTCGTGATCGCCGAATGCATGTGTACAGTGATCCCAGAGATCAATGCTCACTAAACACACATAAGCTGAATAACAAGAGTCTTACATCCATACATATCGTTTTACACAAATTGTGACCATTATGGTCAAGTCTTGAGTATAGAATCATAGCAGAAATCTTCGTTGACACTTGGACCCATGCCATCTGCCTTAAACCTACAGGCATTCTGACTGGGAAGCGTCCTAGCCCGTAAGTTCATCACCAAGGTACTCTTCATTATATCCTGTTCTTTCATGCCTGGCCAACAAAATAACCAGTGGCAAGCCAATGATTATTTTGAATGTACTCGCAAGCAACCTATGTTTTGGTTCAAAATACAACAATGCATGATATAGGTAAACTTTTGCGGAAAGCTAATTTTGTTGTGCTATGAAATGTTCAACAATTGGTAAAACATGTATCATATGAATTCAAGTAACCATAGGGATTGGTTACAGATATCAACATAAATGGAGTGGGCATCAACCCAACTCAAACATGCCAAGTCCTTTGACGGGACCCAAGTAGTTCTTACCACTCCATAGACACTCACCAGGTTTCGTAAACATGTGGACGTAGCCCAAGAGCGGTTACCCAACTGTCCTTGACCGTGGACACAGCTATTCGAATACTTCTACACTCTGCAGAGGTTGCACACTTTATCCACAAGATCTGGGGAACTTCCGTGTCAGCCACGACCCACGGTACCTCAAGTACCCGAGGTAAGCACCTGGTCACTATCTTTCCCTAGACGACACTAACATGGAGTCCACTCGATTGGTAGTAACCCCCGTGTCCAACATTTCACAACTTAAAATTTGTGGAGCCTTGCTCCCGTATTCATCACATACCACTGGCACTGGGTACCAACGGTGTGTCCGGTGCCCCATAAAAATGTTCTTGGCCTCCCTACCTAGCACGACCCCATCCCGAGAGAGCGCAACAACAACTCTCCCGTCACTAGTAATGCGGGTTCCAAGCTAGTATCGGCCTAGGTAATCAATAATGCCCTTTCCCATATAAGGGTAGAGTGGTTGTGCATATAACGGTGGAATAACGGTCGCAACTTAAACCAATCCGTTTGAAAACAACACTCACACTTGCCTCGGTACACCACTTCATCATCAAGTGGTTATCCAACTCATTATCTCCCTCGGGCATAAGTGGCACCTGACAGGGTTTTTGAAAAGTCTTTTGTAAATACTTTGTCTCCATCACCATGCATATTCCCATCCCATTTGCGTAGCCACTACTATAGCATCCTATCTACTCCCACCGGCATAACCCTCATAAGGAGGTAGGGTCATGCACCATGCAAGTATCAATGAGGAAGTAACAGAGGCAACCCATCAAGGTGGTTACCACCTCATGATGATTCCGTTGCAACAACAATATGGTGCTATATGACATGCGTAAAAAGGGTTTCATAGACATGGTCAAAGCGCTGCTTGCCTCGTTCATCAGAGTCTTCAAATCTTTTGGTCCTTCTCCAAGTATTTTGTCTACTTCGTCAACTAACGTTGGAAACAATTATAGTAAGCAACACAACAAGGCAGAAAATAAAAGTGCTCTAAAAATATTAATTTGTCCTTTTTAG
>NW_025245134.1:0-2670 GCF_018294505.1 Triticum aestivum
CTAAAAAGGACAAATTAATATTTTTAGAGCACTTTTATTTTCTGCCTTGTTGTGTTGCTTACTATAATTGTTTCCAACGTTAGTTGACGAAGTAGACAAAATACTTGGAGAAGGACCAAAAGATTTGAAGACTCTGATGAACGAGGCAAGCAGCGCTTTGACCATGTCTATGAAACCCTTTTTACGCATGTCATATAGCACCATATTGTTGTTGCAACGGAATCATCATGAGGTGGTAACCACCTTGATGGGTTGCCTCTGTTACTTCCTCATTGATACTTGCATGGTGCATGACCCTACCTCCTTATGAGGGTTATGCCGGTGGGAGTAGATAGGATGCTATAGTAGTGGCTACGCAAATGGGATGGGAATATGCATGGTGATGGAGACAAAGTATTTACAAAAGACTTTTCAAAAACCCTGTCAGGTGCCACTTATGCCCGAGGGAGATAATGAGTTGGATAACCACTTGATGATGAAGTGGTGTACCGAGGCAAGTGTGAGTGTTGTTTTCAAACGGATTGGTTTAAGTTGCGACCGTTATTCCACCGTTATATGCACAACCACTCTACCCTTATATGGGAAAGGGCATTATTGATTACCTAGGCCGATACTAGCTTGGAACCCGCATTACTAGTGACGGGAGAGTTGTTGTTGCGCTCTCTCGGGATGGGGTCGTGCTAGGTAGGGAGGCCAAGAACATTTTTATGGGGCACCGGACACACCGTTGGTACCCAGTGCCAGTGGTATGTGATGAATACGGGAGCAAGGCTCCACAAATTTTAAGTTGTGAAATGTTGGACACGGGGGTTACTACCAATCGAGTGGACTCCATGTTAGTGTCGTCTAGGGAAAGATAGTGACCAGGTGCTTACCTCGGGTACTTGAGGTACCGTGGGTCGTGGCTGACACGGAAGTTCCCCAGATCTTGTGGATAAAGTGTGCAACCTCTGCAGAGTGTAGAAGTATTCGAATAGCTGTGTCCACGGTCAAGGACAGTTGGGTAACCACTCTTGGGCTACGTCCACATGTTTACGAAACCTGGTGAGTGTCTATGGAGTGGTAAGAACTACTTGGGTCCCGTCAAAGGACTTGGCATGTTTGAGTTGGGTTGATGCCCACTCCATTTATGTTGATATCTGTAACCAATCCCTATGGTTACTTGAATTCATATGATACATGTTTTACCAATTGTTGAACATTTCATAGCACAACAAAATTAGCTTTCCGCAAAAGTTTACCTATATCATGCATTGTTGTATTTTGAACCAAAACATAGGTTGCTTGCGAGTACATTCAAAATAATCATTGGCTTGCCACTGGTTATTTTGTTGGCCAGGCATGAAAGAACAGGATATAATGAAGAGTACCTTGGTGATGAACTTACGGGCTAGGACGCTTCCCAGTCAGAATACCTGTAGGTTTAAGGCAGATGGCATGGGTCCAAGTGTCAACGAAGATTTCTGCTATGATTCTATACTCAAGACTTGACCATAATGGTCACAATTTGTGTAAAACGATATGTATGGATGTAAGACTCTTGTTATTCAGCTTATGTGTGTTTAGTGAGCATTGATCTCTGGGATCACTGTACACATGCATTCGGCGATCACGACTTGTGAGTCGGGGTCCCCACACTCGGGGGATTAGCTGCGACCCATTCCTCGTCTAAGTTAAAAACTACTCCAAGTGGAGAGCATCCCTCCCACTCGGGTGCTTAGCTGCGAGCCAGATCTCGCCTATGTTAAAAACAACTCCGAGTGGAGAGTATCACTCCCACTTGGTGGCTTAGCTGCAAGCCAGACCTCGCCTAAGTTAAAAACTACTTCGAGTGGAGAGCATCCCTCCCACTCGGGGGCTTAGCGGCAAGCCAATCCTCACCTAAGTTAAAAACTACTCCGTGTGGAGGGCATTCCTCCCACTCGAGGGCTTAGCGGAAAGCCAGTCATTGCCTAAGTTAAAAACTACTCCGAGTGGACATCAGTTGTGAGATCCTAGTTTTTGCCCTCTTTTCTTTGCCTGGTTTTCAGTTGAGTTGGTTTTGAATTTATGGTTTTTGAATCACTTCATTTGGACTTAACCACTTGGGTACTCCTTGACTTTCACCCAAGTGCTCCCTCTCCTCCTAAAACCATCATTTCACCTCTGGATCAACTCAAAATATTCCTTGGAATATTTTTCTTAAATGAAAAATATTCATTTTGCCCTCCAAAACCCTAGTTAGCCCTTTGTAATCCAAAGCTACCCTAATTTTCCTTGCCCCAAAAATCCTGAGAAAAATCCCAATTATTCTTTAGACCCTAGGGCACCGTTCTGGCAAAAATATTCCACCACTCTTTTGAATATTTTGGCTACAGAAAATAAATTCATTTCTGGACAGAAATGGTAGTTTCTACAACAACTACCTTTTTACTAGCTCCATTGTAGCTGGTTTTTCTTGTGCCTATTTACCTTAGTAAGTGTAAGCAAACCTCCATAGCTCGGCACTGAACTAGAGAAACTTGCTAGCAGTACAAATCCATTTCTACTTCACCTGGATCCAAGCCAAACTGTGGTAACACTTCAAACAACCAAGGACTACACGCCAGACATCAAGTTAGCGCTTAGGGTGGCCTGATGTCATGGTTCACGCGGTGACCGCGTTTGTGCGGGCGTGCTGGCATGCAGAAC
>NW_025245135.1:0-2670 GCF_018294505.1 Triticum aestivum
CAGGTAGGTAGGGGGTGAGATCTCCGCGTGCACCCCAGAGTTTGATCCTAGAGGGTCTGCCGGAACCCGAAATCCGACATTTGGCGCTCCAGGTAGGGGTGCGCCGGAATCCGCCTTCTGCTGCTTCGCGCCCCGTCGCATCGTCATCATCATGTCCGGCAACCCAGCGGGCAACCCTGATTCCTGGGCGGCCTGGCCCGCCTACGCAGAGCCGCTTGCCCCGGGCGACCCCATGCCCCAGGCAGCTCGCGGTCTGCAGGGCGCTGCGGGCCGCGGGCGACGCGGTCAGGCAACGATGCTCTCACGCCGCGGCAGGCGCGGTCGGCGGCGAGGGCCTCGAACCACGCCGCGGCCATGGCGCCGTACACCCGACGGGAGCAGGCGAACTCAAGGGCCGTGCTCACGGTGGCCCGAGAGCTACTACAATGCAAGCTGCTGGAGGGCAGCCGCGACGTGCTGTTGGAGCGGGTGGCAGAGCTCCTGGGCTTCGCCGCATCGGGGGCTCACCCCTTCTGCACCCAACTGCCACCTCAGGTCCAGGGCAGGCCACGCGGATGCCCCACACATGCCCTCCCAGCTCCAAGCGGACTCCAAGGCCACTCCAGCGCCAACTAGGCCGTCAGCACCGGGCTAGCAGCGGCGCTGCCTCCGCCCCCGGCCAGCGAAGGAGGACTCGCCACAACCCACGGCCCCAGTGGGCCACCGCGCTACCACCCCCAGGAGGGCGCCTCAAGCATGGCTGCGTGGCACACGGGGCACTACGGTGAAGCATTTGGGATGGCGGCCCCGGAAGAGTACGTGCCCCACATGATGGATGAAGGGCACGCGCAAGAGGACGAACATGGCTCGCTCCTCGGCCCAAGCTGGGGGGACGAGGCACCCGAAGCTGAGCTCTTCCAGGAGCCCTGGGAAAGCCCCGTCGACCGCGCCGGAAGCAACGATTATCGGGTACCGCTAATTCCTCAGGAGCAGGCATACGCTAACCATGGATTGCAGGAGGTACAGGTCGTCGCAGCGGACGGCTGCCCCAATCCCACAGTTTCCTACCCCTCGGGAGGAGGGCGCCGGGGGCTGCAAGAGAGGGGCCGAGACCCGGCATCACCACCGCGGCGTTCGGAGCAAGGCGTCCTCAGGAGGTAGGCCCTCTGTCCGTGAGGTGCCTCAGGGCCTACCCCCGGCAGAGGACCCGTGGTCGTCGGGGGAACCGCTGGCGACCGCTCTACCCCGTCGGCGGCGTCCTCGGTCTCCGGCCGTCGTCGATGGCACTAGAGTGTGGCACAAGGCGGGGCCCTCGTCTGGCGATATGAAGCAAGGCCGATACCTGTGAAGAAGGCCTAGTGCCTGTGAAGCTCGCCGCCCCGTGACACTCTCACATAATAATGAGTGGGGCTGTACACGCCCCGGAGTCTCAGGAGCGCCGGCCTCAGGCCCTGGGGCTCCCTCCCACGCCCAGTGGCAGCACTTAGCTCCGCGCTGGTGAGAAGACGTCCAAGACTAGACTAGGTGCCGGACGCGGCTTTTTCTGCTTTTCTTGCTTTTCCCCTTGGTTGTCGCTTTTTCACCCGTTTGGATTTAAGTTGGATTCGAGCTTGCGATTTGCGTGTGTTCGGGGAAGGGGTGTTTAGTCTCGTTCGAGCAATCTCTCATGTTCTAGTTACCACTCTGCCTCAGCTGCCTCCCCTCGTGAGCCCCTTGCGAGCTGGGCCAGGCCGGACCGCCATCACCGCGCCCTCTCAGGAGGTTCTCATCACATGTTAAATGGGCTCGTTCAGGGAGCACACGGAGCGCCAGAGCTCTCCGCGGGCTATCTCGGGGCCCACGCGGGTCGAAGGTAAACAAGCCAGCCAGCTCATCGCAAGGCCAGCCACTTGGCGCGGGCGTACGAGTGATATCGCATCTACTAATACACTAACTGCAAGTTTTTACACGAGGGGCTCCCCCTCCAAAAATGCTCTTACAACCTTCAGGGCCAAGCCCGAACTCTATCTGAGCAGGATAAGAAAGCAGGAGCAGCACGCGGTTAATCGGATAAGTCCCCCAATGCATCCTCGAGGTCACCTCCTGAATCGTCGCTGGCGTAGCTGGCCTCGCCATCGCCCTTCGCGTCGCCGTCAGCGGCGTCAGGGCCGTTCACCATGCCGCCTTCATCAGCGGCCACGACCACGCCGTCGTCGTCAGTAGCGAAGGCCCTGACGAGGGCATCCACATTGTCTTCCACCCAATGCGCCAGGTCGTCCCGGACGGCCTGGGGTACTGGGGCGATGGCGGCATCAAAATCAAAGTTGGGGTCCATGTCCCGAAGATGGCTGAAGACGCGAGAAAAGGCATGCTCGAGCAGGGCGCGACTCCTCTCCTCCACCAACCTGTTGGCTCTGCCCGACCGCACCTCCAGCTGCGTCACCACATCAGTGAAGAATTGGAGGTTACCAGCATAGTTAACTGCATGAGGCTCGCCGACGGCCGCCTCGCAGATGTTGCCCAAGGCCGTATTAGCTCTTTCCCGGAGCGTGCGGAGCATAGGGCCATGCTCGTGCTCCAGGATCTGCCGCTGGCGTATCTCATCCTCGTTCCGCCGCGCAATGGCCTCGGCCGCGTCCACCCGCTGACGTAGAAGAAGCATCTCGGCACGGGAGGAAGTCAGCTCCTCCTGCGCCACACCAAGGGCGGCCC
>NW_025245136.1:0-2670 GCF_018294505.1 Triticum aestivum
ACCCAACACTAGATGCTTCACTTGTTCTCGATCTCCTTGAGGTTAAGGTGTCAGACCAGGACAACATTCGGTTGTGTGCTCTTTTTAGTGACAAGGAGATATCAGATGCATTGTTTCAGATTGGACCTCTTAAGGCTCCAGGCCCGGATGGTCTACCGGCGAGATTTTTTCAGTGTGATTGGGATATTTTGAAGGATAATGTAATTGGAGCGGTTAAGGAATTCTTCTCCATAGGGATCATGCCGGCAGGGGTAAATTCTACCTCTATCGTTCTTATTCCTAAGATTCCTAATCCTACTACTTTGTCCCATTACAGGCCTATCAGTCTTTGTAATGTTATTTACAAAGTTATCTCTAAATGTTTGGTGAATCGTTTGCGGCCACTTCTGGATGATATTGTGTCTCCGGAACAGAGTGCTTTTATTCCCGGGCGAATGATCACGGATAATGCTCTTATTGCCTTTGAGTGTATACACCACATCAAACAAGAAAAAGATCCAACCAAAAGTTTTTCTGCTTATAAGCTTGACCTCTCTAAGGCTTATGATTGGGTGGACTGGAAATTCCTGAAGCAGGTGATGCAAAAGCTGGGTTTCTCTCAACGGTGGGTGGACTGGATAATGTCTTGTGTCACATCAGTGAGATATTCTGTCAAACTTAATGGGACCCTCTTGGATTCATTTGCACCGTCGCGTGGTCTTCGGCAGGGTGATCCTCTTTCTCCCTTCTTGTTCCTTTTTGTGGCTGATGGATTATCTGCAATCCTCAAGCACTATGTGTCCGTGGGCGAGATTTCTCCATTAAAAGTGTGTAGAAGAGGCTCTGGGATTTCTCATCTTTTGTTTGCTGATGACACCATGCTGTTTTTTGAGGCATCATGTGCTCAAGCTGAGAAAGTTAAATTGGCTTTGGATATTTATGGTAAGGCAACTGGACAAAGTTTGAACTTTGATAAATGCTCAATTCTTTTTGGTACTGCGTGTCCTTTCATCACTCAAGAGGAAGTCAGAGGGGTACTAAATGTGTCTAGCTTGGTGTTTGAGGAAAAGTACCTCGGCCTTCCTACCCCTGATGGTCGCATGTCCAAAGGGCGATTCCAAAACCTACAGAGGAGTTTGACTAAGCGTTTGATTCAGTGGGGTGATGGTCTTCTTGCCCAGCCCGGGAGCGAGACGCTTATTAAATCTGTGGCTCAAGCTCTACCCACGTATATTATGGGAGTTTTTAAGGTGCCTTTTTCAGTTTGCGATGAACTTACTAGGATGGTAAGAGGCTTTTATTGGGGAGCTGAAAAAGGTAAAAGGAAGGTGCATTGGCGTGCATGGAATGATCTAATGCAACCCAAAAGTAAGGTTGGTGCAGGTTTCCGTGATTTTCGTATTTTCAATCAAGCATTACTAGCTCGGCAAGCATGGGGATTGATTACGAAGCCGAACAGTCTGTGTGCACAAGTGTTGAAAGCTAGATATTATCCAGATGGTAAGCTTGAGGATACTGTTTTCTCTGGAAATGCATCTTCGTCTTGGCAGGCTATTAGTTATGGTCTTGATCTTCTGGAAAAAGGGATTATTTGGAGGGTGGGCAATGGAAGAAGCATTCGGGTTTGGCGTGATAACTGGATTCCAAGGCCCTTTTCCTATAAACCCATAATGCTCCAAGGAAGATGTAGAATCCATTTTGTTTCGGATTTGCTCAATGAGAATGGTTCGTGGAATCTTGTCTTACTGCAAGAATTTTTTCTGCCAGCGGACATCGCTGAGATAATGAAAATTCGGGCATCACTGCGGTTGGAGGAAGACACGTTGGCTTGGGGTCCTGGAAAATACGGAACTTTCTCAGTTAGGAGCGCTTACCAATTTGGTTTTGACGAAGCACACAGAAGCACAACAACTGGTTCGAGTTCTCATCCGGATGGTCGAAGGTTTTGCTGGAGACTTATCTGGTCAGCTGATGTACCCCCAACAGTTCAGAATTTTGCTTGGCGGGTGGCTACAGATTGTCTGCCCACATGGAGGAACAAAAACAACCGGGGCCTTGAATTAAATGATCTATGCCCGGTGTGCTCTATGGAACCTGAAGACAGTTTTCACGCACTTTGCCGCTGCACACCGACAAAGATGCTTTGGGATACAATGACAGATGTTTGGTCCTTGCCTAGTATTAATTCCATGCAAAACATTGGTAAAGAATGGCTGCTACATGCGTTACAGCCTCTTTCGGATATTGAAAGGTCCATTCTACTAATGTTGTTGTGGTGGGCGTGGCATATTAGGAACGAGGTGGTCCATTACAAACCGCCACCGCCTATGGAAGCCTCGAGGCGTTTTTTGGTGAGCTACCTTGATTCTCTTGTCGGTATTAAGATTGACCTGTCCTTGGATGTAAGCAAAGGGAAATCTTTTGTCACTTATGATAACCCCTCTAACTGGTCAACTGCATTTACAAGAGAGATGGGGCCTAAATGGAGTGCTCCGAAGGCTGGCTGGGTTAAACTTAGTTCTGATGGTTCTTATGCAAAAGATGGCTCAGCAGGCGCTGTCATGGTGTTGAGAGATGACAAGGGTGAGATTATTTTTTCCTCTTGTAGGCAACTTTTTCCATGTCGAGACGCTCTTGAAGCGGAATTATGTGCATGCATGGAAGGGTTGTCGACTGCTATGGAGCTTGCTA
>NW_025245137.1:0-2669 GCF_018294505.1 Triticum aestivum
AGTGTCCTTGGGGTGATATTCTCTTTCAAAATCTTCAACCCAAGAACAGATCTAAAGCCATTGCTCAGGATTTCTACCCTTGTATGGTCCGTGGACCACAGCCTGCCAATGCCGACCCATCATCATTGCTATGGTGTCGTGATGATAATCTATTCAAGCGCAATTTTCGGACTGCAAAGGCATCTGCCAAAGAGAACAAGAAATCACTTGGATTAGACTTCAACTCCGGTCCATCTGCTCCTCGAGCTGATGGCACCCGTGATGCTGAACCCAATATTGTCGGGCCCTTCTACAACCTCGAAGGTCTCATCACACACATTGCTGTTCAGGGGGCAGCCGTGGAGCACTCTGCAGACGACGCTGATTCTGATGAAGCGCCTGCTCCACCTAAGCCAAAGAAGCAGAAGAAACCAAAGGCTTCAAAGCCCTCCACTGCACCTAAAGCTTCGCGTGCGAAGCCTCTGGCCACTGCACCTCCTGAAGCCAGTGTGCAGTCTGAAGATCTTTCTCGCATCTCCAAGACCGAGAAGAAGAAGAAGCCCATCCAGATTTCTGGTCAAGTATTGACCCCTACTCCCATTCTGAGGAATGAGAATGAAGCCATTGATCTGTCAAGTGACGAAGATCTTGGCGATGATGCTCTTGAGCTGTTGATAAAGAGCAAGCAAGAGGCGGAGATCTTCAACGATCTGCTCCTCTTTGATGTGGACATCTTAAATAACTTCTTTGATGAGTGGTTTGAGAACCTAGACCTCAGCATTGATGATCTTCAGCTTCCAATTGGCATCAGTGTCTCTTTCCACAGTGCCATTGCAAATGAGCTAGCTCTGGCTCAGAAAATTGTCGAACTGAAGCACAAGATTGATCATGAGAAATTCCAATTCAAGAAGAACGTGGCCAATCTCAGTGTAGCTGATGTCCAACGCTTCAAGCAGATGTTGCATGAGCTCAAAGTGCAGTTTCACAGAAATGTGAAGCAGCAAAAGGATCAAGAGAACGGATGAAGCTCTCCGCCAGCAAGTGTGTGCAAGTTCGTAACGAAGCTAAAAAGCGCAAAGCTCTTGGGCGTCCAGGCATCGACCCCAAGATGGCTGCCAAGAAGAAGAAGCCTGCTGTGGCTCAAGCTGAAGCTTCAAGGCGGGAAGAACCTCGCATTGTGTTCCCCGCCAGCATGACAGGCATGAAGCCTAAGGTCCCCACAGTAGCTTCAGAACTCAGGAAAACAAGGGCAGCTGAGGCCGAAGCCAGGAAGCGCAAGATCAAGAATGCCACTGATGATGCACCACAGACCAAGAAGCGGAAGACAAAGTCTTCCAAGAAAGATCGGGCTGCTCCCACAGAGCTCCTCTTTGTCGAGCCAATCTCTGTTGCTCGTCCTGCATCCGAACTCCAAGAGTGCCAGTTAATTGTTCATGAGCCTGCTACCACAGAGGCTCCTGAAGCTGAAGACATTCCAGCTGTTGACCCCACCGCAGCTGAAGACATTGGTCCTCAAGACAATGTAGATGATGATGAAGTCCTTCCTCAGATAGAGCACCAAATGGTATCATCGCCTGTTCTCACAAACAGCGAACTCATCAGCATTGGTCGTCCTCTGACGCCAATTGCTCAGGATGATGCATGGGCTGATCGCCCTCAAGACTCTCCCCATTGAGAAGAATCACCAAGTACTCCCCCACCTCAAGTCACCACTCCGGTGCTTGATGATGACGACTATGTGGTCCAGCCAACTCCCTCTCCAAAAGTGTCGCCCGTAATCCGTAGGCTTCGCAAAGGACCAAGGCCACAAGTCGCTTTGTCGAGCATTCCAGAAGGAGAAGAGCACCACAACCCAGTGGCACGACAAGTGTTTCCTAACGCCACTCCAACTGTGAACGTCTCTGAGTCTGAAGCCAAAGCTGTTGAAGACATTCCGGCTGCATCAGCCGATGATCAAGAAGAACACCATCAAGAAGAAGAGCGTGTTGCCACACCCCCTACCATCCAAGAACCTGTTCTCGAGGAGAACATGTCTTTGTCCGATCCTCTAGCTACTCAAGTGGAGGTTAACAATACTGAGGCGGCCACCCACAACACTACTGAAGCCAATGACGTTGTCATGGCTGAAGCTAATGGGGCGCCTGAAGTGAATACGGTGCCTGAAGCCAATGCTACACCTGAAGCCAATGTTGCACCTGAAACCATTGTGCAACTTCAAGCCCATGTCAATGCCGATGCTCCTGTACCACCTCTAAGGCCTCACACAATTGAGCTGGCATTTGATCGCGGTCAACCTGTCATGGTTCGATGGCCTATTCTGGTTCCTCCTCCTGCTGCTGGACCACAATTTGACTATCATGTCGAGCACATGCCTCAGGTCCAGAAGCCAAAGCCCAGGCTGCCAAGGTTTCCAGGTATGGCAACTTCACCAGGATCATTCAATGTGAATGGCTTCATTGCACACAATACCTTCTTTGATAGCTCCAAGAACCCATATTCGAAGCCAAGGATTTCATCAGATCGGTTCTGGAGCTATCGGCATCACAGTTACTATTCTTGTGTCCTATACAATCAAGGGCACATTTTTCCCCATATGCGACTAGACTGTGAAGCCATTGCTGGCCTGCCCTGCTTGGAAGAAGCCCTCGACTGCTTCAGAGATGCTGGCCTTCTACAGTTTGTAACCGACA
>NW_025245138.1:0-2669 GCF_018294505.1 Triticum aestivum
AACTACAAATAAATTGGACTGGTATCAGGGATCTTGAGGGTCAGTAAACAAAATCTAGAGTTATAGATAATCAAAACTCTAGTCGCTGAACATGAACTGAAAACATGAAATAGTATAGAGCAGAGCATCATAATGTGTTTTCTTAGTTTTCGTATACCGATTCGATGCTTGAGAGCAAACTTTGATGCTTAGCATTGTCATTTGTCAATGACCCTAAATCTGAAACTTATTTGCTTGTGAGACATGTTCAACTGAATTTGGAAGCATCTGAACCCGCCTTTACTTGTGCAGGTGATCAATGAAGGTTTCAGTGAAGGAATCATCCAAGTGAAAGCAGAGAAGTTCACCATTAATGATGCCGCTAATTTTCCTAAACGGTCAACACATTGTTCTTATAGTAACTGGCTTCCTCTTCGAGTCCCAACATGACAAATGAAGCTTGAGCATTGTCTAACTATACAAAGTTGAAAGGATCATGCGTCAGCGTGCCCCAACCCGGCCCTATATCTTGTATGGAGCTTGAAGGGAAGGCTTAGTGGCTGACCAGTGTTACATGGTGCTTCTGGGATGTGCATTTTTATGTTTACATGCTAGTTTATGTTGCCGTAGCATGATGTCAACTTTTCTCTATCTTGCTAGGCATTATATACAAGTTTTTCGGCCATTTGTACTTTGATGCATTTGCGGTATATTAAGTGTAGAATCAGGGGAGAGAGGGGGTGGCGGCTGGGATAGAGAAATAGCCTGGTGTTGTATTCTGTTGGAGTTAGGGTTCCCTGTACAAGGGGTCAACACATATATAGGCTGCTGGGTTACATGGGCCACATGGGCCATAAGCGCGCGCGCGCGCGCACACACACACACACGCAGGCACACGCGCGCGCACACACACACAGAGAAGTACAAATAAGACACAACCCAACACTCCCCCCTCAAGAGGGATGATAGATATCTATCATGCCCATCTTGTCACAAGCAAGATTGCTCTCCTTGGTTCCCAAACCTTTTGTCAGACAATCGGCGACTTGTTGTCCAGAGCTCACATGAGTTATCTTGATGATTCTTGCATCCAGTTTCTCTTTGATAAAGAATCTGTCTATCTCCACATGTTTTGTTCTGTCATGTTGCACTGGATTATTAGCAATGCTGATTGCAAATTTGTTGTCACACCACACATTCAGAGGATCTTGTCTGAGCACTTTCAGCTCAAGCAGAAGGCCTCTTACCCATAACATCTCACTCAGCCCTTGAGACATTGCCCTATACTCGGCTTCTGCAGTTGATTTTGACACCACCGGTTGTCTTTTGCTTCTCCATGATACCAAATTTCCACCAACAAACACACAATAGCCAGAGATTGATCGTCTACCATCAAGACAGCTAGCCCAATCAGCATCGCTATAGCCGTCAACATTCAAATGGCCATTACTCTTGAACCAGAGTCCCATACCAGGGCTGCCCTTTAGATACCTCATGATTCTATAGACTGCATCAAGGTGTCCACTTCTGGGTTCATGCATATATCTACTTACTACACTTACTGCATATGTAATATCTGGTCTAGTGTGACACAAGTATAGAAGTTTGCCAACCAATTGTTGATATTTTGCTTTGTTAACTTGTTCACTCATCTGTGCTGTCAATTTGTGATTTTGTTCAATGGGAGTTGGGGCTGCTCTACATCCAAGCATTCCCATATCACTTAGGGGCTCTAAAGTATACTTCCGCTGAGACAGGGCTATTCCCCTCTTTGATCTTGCAACTTCAATACCCAGGAAATATTTTAGCTGACCAAGATCCTTAACTTCAAATGCTTTGCCTAGGCATTTCTTTAGTCTTCCAATCTCCTCTTCATTATCTCCCGTTATTATGATGTCATCCACATATACTGCAAGAATTGTAATCTGTTGCTTGGAATGTTTATAGAAAACAATGTGATCTCCATTGCATTGTTTATACTCCATACTACAAACTGCTTGCTTGAACCGGTCAAACCAAGCCCTTGGCGATTGCTTCAAACCGCAGAGAGATTTTCTGAATCTACAAACCTTCCCAACAGTCCCAGGTGTAGAAAGTCCAGGAGGAATTTCCATGTAGACTTCCTCTTGTAGATCTCCATGTAAGAAGGCATTTTTTACATCAAGTTGGTGTAGTGGCCATCCAAAGTTAGCTGCACACGAGATTACAATCCTCACTGTATTCATCTTTGCAACTCGGGGGAATGTTTCGTCATAATCAATACCATACGTTTGGCTGTACCCTCTGGCTACTAGTCTTGCCTTGTAATGCTCAACCTTACCCTCAGGATTCTGCTTCACTGTGAAGATCCACTTACAACTGACTGCCTTCTTCCCATCTGGAAGATTCGCTAGCTCCCATGTTTTGTTCTTTCTCACGGCCTCCAACTCTTCCCTCATGGCTTCACACCACTTTGGATCTTGTCTTGCTTCTTTCGATGCGACAAATGCTCTAAATGAAGGTGATAGGGCTTCATAGGTGACATAATTACTGATGTCATGCTCAAGATTGCCGTTGCTCAAAGTTTTCCTTGCTACTTCCTTCTTGAGAGCAATTGGCAGGTTAGGTGATGCTTCTTCAGTGTGACACCCCCGATTCAATCGTACACTAATCATGCACGCAAATGTGTACGATTAAGATCAGGGACTCAC
>NW_025245139.1:0-2669 GCF_018294505.1 Triticum aestivum
AGTGTCCTTGGGGTGATATTCTCTTTCAAAATCTTCAACCCAAGAACAGATCTAAAGCCATTGCTCAGGATTTCTACCCTTGTATGGTCCGTGGACCACAGCCTGCCAATGCCGACCCATCATCATTGCTATGGTGTCGTGATGATAATCTATTCAAGCGCAATTTTCGGACTGCAAAGGCATCTGCCAAAGAGAACAAGAAATCACTTGGATTAGACTTCAACTCCGGTCCATCTGCTCCTCGAGCTGATGGCACCCGTGATGCTGAACCCAATATTGTCGGGCCCTTCTACAACCTCGAAGGTCTCATCACACACATTGCTGTTCAGGGGGCAGCCGTGGAGCACTCTGCAGACGACGCTGATTCTGATGAAGCGCCTGCTCCACCTAAGCCAAAGAAGCAGAAGAAACCAAAGGCTTCAAAGCCCTCCACTGCACCTAAAGCTTCGCGTGCGAAGCCTCTGGCCACTGCACCTCCTGAAGCCAGTGTGCAGTCTGAAGATCTTTCTCGCATCTCCAAGACCGAGAAGAAGAAGAAGCCCATCCAGATTTCTGGTCAAGTATTGACCCCTACTCCCATTCTGAGGAATGAGAATGAAGCCATTGATCTGTCAAGTGACGAAGATCTTGGCGATGATGCTCTTGAGCTGTTGATAAAGAGCAAGCAAGAGGCGGAGATCTTCAACGATCTGCTCCTCTTTGATGTGGACATCTTAAATAACTTCTTTGATGAGTGGTTTGAGAACCTAGACCTCAGCATTGATGATCTTCAGCTTCCAATTGGCATCAGTGTCTCTTTCCACAGTGCCATTGCAAATGAGCTAGCTCTGGCTCAGAAAATTGTCGAACTGAAGCACAAGATTGATCATGAGAAATTCCAATTCAAGAAGAACGTGGCCAATCTCAGTGTAGCTGATGTCCAACGCTTCAAGCAGATGTTGCATGAGCTCAAAGTGCAGTTTCACAGAAATGTGAAGCAGCAAAAGGATCAAGAGAACGGATGAAGCTCTCCGCCAGCAAGTGTGTGCAAGTTCGTAACGAAGCTAAAAAGCGCAAAGCTCTTGGGCGTCCAGGCATCGACCCCAAGATGGCTGCCAAGAAGAAGAAGCCTGCTGTGGCTCAAGCTGAAGCTTCAAGGCGGGAAGAACCTCGCATTGTGTTCCCCGCCAGCATGACAGGCATGAAGCCTAAGGTCCCCACAGTAGCTTCAGAACTCAGGAAAACAAGGGCAGCTGAGGCCGAAGCCAGGAAGCGCAAGATCAAGAATGCCACTGATGATGCACCACAGACCAAGAAGCGGAAGACAAAGTCTTCCAAGAAAGATCGGGCTGCTCCCACAGAGCTCCTCTTTGTCGAGCCAATCTCTGTTGCTCGTCCTGCATCCGAACTCCAAGAGTGCTAGTTAATTGTTCATGAGCCTGCTACCACAGAGGCTCCTGAAGCTGAAGACATTCCAGCTTTTGACCCCACCGCAGCTGAAGACATTGGTCCTCAAGACAATGTAGATGATGATGAAGTCCTTCCTCAGATAGAGCACCAAATGGTATCATCGCCTGTTCTCACAAACAGCGAACTCATCAGCATTGGTCGTCCTCTGACGCCAATTGCTCAGGATGATGCATGGGCTGATCGCCCTCAAGACTCTCCCCATTGAGAAGAATCACCAAGTACTCCCCCACCTCAAGTCACCACTCCGGTGCTTGATGATGACGACTATGTGGTCCAGCCAACTCCCTCTCCAAAAGTGTCGCCCGTAATCCGTAGGCTTCGCAAAGGACCAAGGCCACAAGTCGCTTTGTCGAGCATTCCAGAAGGAGAAGAGCACCACAACCCAGTGGCACGACAAGTGTTTCCTAACGCCACTCCAACTGTGAACGTCTCTGAGTCTGAAGCCAAAGCTGTTGAAGACATTCCGGCTGCATCAGCCGATGATCAAGAAGAACACCATCAAGAAGAAGAGCGTGTTGCCACACCCCCTACCATCCAAGAACCTGTTCTCGAGGAGAACATGTCTTTGTCCGATCCTCTAGCTACTCAAGTGGAGGTTAACAATACTGAGGCGGCCACCCACAACACTACTGAAGCCAATGACGTTGTCATGGCTGAAGCTAATGGGGCGCCTGAAGTGAATACGGTGCCTGAAGCCAATGCTACACCTGAAGCCAATGTTGCACCTGAAACCATTGTGCAACTTCAAGCCCATGTCAATGCCGATGCTCCTGTACCACCTCTAAGGCCTCACACAATTGAGCTGGCATTTGATCGCGGTCAACCTGTCATGGTTCGATGGCCTATTCTGGTTCCTCCTCCTGCTGCTGGACCACAATTTGACTATCATGTCGAGCACATGCCTCAGGTCCAGAAGCCAAAGCCCAGGCTGCCAAGGTTTCCAGGTATGGCAACTTCACCAGGATCATTCAATGTGAATGGCTTCATTGCACACAATACCTTCTTTGATAGCTCCAAGAACCCATATTCGAAGCCAAGGATTTCATCAGATCGGTTCTGGAGCTATCGGCATCACAGTTACTATTCTTGTGTCCTATACAATCAAGGGCACATTTTTCCCCATATGCGACTAGACTGTGAAGCCATTGCTGGCCTGCCCTGCTTGGAAGAAGCCCTCGACTGCTTCAGAGATGCTGGCCTTCTACAGTTTGTAACCGACA
>NW_025245140.1:0-2669 GCF_018294505.1 Triticum aestivum
CCTCCCTAAAAGTTTGCAAATTGTGCATAGGTAGAACAGATCCATCAGATTTCTTTTTGAGGGGAATCAGCTTTCTATATGCTGTCTGATCTAAGATCCAACGGCCCAAAAGCCCGTGTCACCGAAGGACTTGGGCCTCACGAGCATCTGATACTCACTCCATCATATAGATGCTCTGTTAAATGAGTCTATAGTCTAACCGTAGGTTGTTAGGATCAGCTCGTGTGTTGTATAGATAATGATCAAGTTAGGTTGTTATAGATAAAATCCTAACTGAATTGTATCTATCTTGTACCCGGCTTGTGTATAAATGAAAGGCAAGGCCTGACACATAAGTCACGGCGATTCATTCCTCCTGACTTGGTATCAGAGCGATAAGATCCTCTCCCATCGATCTCTCCCTCCACGTCGCTGCCATGTCAGGCCCTACCGCCAACAACTCCACCTCCGGTGCCCTCACCTCTCCCAACGCCGGCGTCCTCGCCACCGCTGCTAGCTCCTCCGCTCCTGTCTCGATCTCGTCGATCGGCAATCTCATCACCATCCGCCTGACAAGGGACAACTTTCTCCTCTGGAAGACGCAGGTTGTCCCGGTGCTCCACTCCCATGGCCTCTTCGGCTACGTCGATGGCTCGATGCAGCCGCCGTCCTACACCATCACCACCGGCACTGGCGCCAATGCCAAGGAGGAGGCAAACCTGCTCTTCCTTCAGTGGTACCAGCGAGACTAGTTGGTGCTCATTGCACTGCTGGGCTCCATGACGGAGGATGTCCTCGGTCAGATGACGCTCATGACCACCTCCGCCGCCATCTGGGCGGCCCTCCATGACATGTTCTCCTTGCAGAACAAGGCGTGTCTCATGCAGATGCGTTTTCAGCTGTCGAACCTGAAGAAGAAGGACCTCTCTGCTACTGAATACTTCAACAAGATGAAGGGCTTTGCTGATGCTATGGCGTCCATTGGCAAGCCTCTTGGCGATGACGAGATCCTCGGCTACATGCTGGCCGGTCTTGGGTCTGAATTTGAACCTCTGGTGGCCTCCATCACCACTCGCATGGAGCCGATCAGCCTTGGCAGCTTCTACGTGTTCCTCGTCAGCGCCAAGCTCCGCATGGAACAGGAGGCGTCCGTGGACGAGCTCCACTCCTCCGCCAACTCTACAACATGCAACTCCGATGGCCAGCGCAATGGCGGGCACGGCGGCCACGGAGGTCAAGCTGGAGGCCAAGGCGGTCAAGGCCGCGGCCGTGGCCAGGGGCGTGGTCGCGGCAAGTACATCAAGTGTCAGGTCTGCTCTAAGTTTGGCCATGATGCTCTGCACTGCAGGAACCGCTTCAACCATGCCTATCAGCCTGAAGACAACCGTGAGCGTTCCGGCAACGCCGTGCGCTCCGGCGACGTCGAGTATCCGAGCTGGTACATGGACTAGGGCATCACCGATCATCTGACCGTCGACCTCGACAGGCTCACCACCCAGGAACGCCACAACGGCAAAGATCAAGTGCAAGTCGCCAATGGTGCAGGTTTGTCTATTTCGCATATTGGTCAATCTGCTATTTCTGGCTCATCACGCCCTGTAACACCCACGATGCAGCTATATCTCCCACGTGTCGAAGCACGACTTAGAGGCATAACCGCATGGTGGTTTTGTCGCAAGAAGGGTCATCTTCACACAATCCCATGTAATGAACAAGAATGGGATAAAGAGAGCTGGCTTACAATCGCCACTTCACACAATACATAATTAAGATCATACATCATTCAAAATACACTCATAGACCGGCTACGGTCAAATCCAAATGAAAAGAAGACAACCCCAAATGCTAGATCCCCGATCGTCCTAACTGGGCTCCTCTACTGATCATCTGGAAACGAAACATAGTAACGACCAAGGGCCTCATCAAACTCCCACTTGAGCTCGGTCGCGCCATCTGCGCTGGTATCCTCGGCACCTGCATCTATTTTGGTAGAATCTGTGAGTCAGGAGGACTCAGCAATCTCACACCCGCGAGATCAAGACTATTTAAGCTCATAGGTAGGAAAAGGGGTAATATGGTGGAGCTGCAGCAAGCACTAAGCATATATGATGGCTAGCACACACAAGTGAGAGCGAGAAGAGAAGCAACGCATCGGTCGAGAAGCTAGAAGCGATCAAGAAGTGATCCTGAAACTACTTACGGTCATACATAACTCAAACCGTGTTCACTTCCCAGACTCTGCCGAGAAGAGACCATCACGGCTACACACACGGTTTATGCATTTTAATGAAGTCAAGTGTCAAGTTATCTACAACCAGATATTAACAAATTCCCATCTGCCTCATAACCACGGGCATGGCTTTCGAAAGATAATATACCCTGCAGGGGTGTCCCAACTTAGCCCATCATAAGCTCTCACGGTCAACGAAGGATAAACCTTTTCCCGGAAAGACCCGATCAGTCTCGGAATCCCGGTTCGCAAGACATTTCGACAATGGTAAAACAAGACCAGCAAGACCACCCGACTGTGCCGACAAATCCCGATAGGAGCTACACATATCTCGTTCTCAGGGCACAACGGATGAGCAATCCGTACAACTAAAACCAGACCTCAAGTTTCCTTGAGGGGGCGCTGCAAAGGGCTCTAGTTTGGACCAACACTCAGAGGAGCACTGGCCCGGGGGGGGGGG
>NW_025245141.1:0-2669 GCF_018294505.1 Triticum aestivum
TCTTGGAATACTCGATTCCTCTTTTAATTCCTTTTCTTCCTGAGGCAAGTTCTGTTAATTCCTTTCCTTCCTCAGCCAAGGCGAATTTTATTCCTTCCCTTAATTTCTTTCCTTCCAAAGGCAAGGCGAATTTTATTCCTTCTTTTAATTATTTTCCTTATTGCTTATTGAGGCAAAGCTGAATTTACTCCTTCTTTTATTTTCTTTCCTTTTTTTCTCCCCCAATTTGCATGGATTTACTTGGGCCATAGAGCAGTGGGTTGAGGCCCAAGAGGGCAACCGCAGGTGGTGGCGGATGAAAAAAAGGATTTCCCATGAGCCCGTACAAAACATACGAAAAAATCGGGGTAAGTGTTCCAATAGTAAGTACAGAATAAAAATTAGTTTTCCTTTGTTTTTCCACCCAGCGGGTTAGCTAGCTGAGTTGGTTCATGCATGCATACGTAAAGTACGCGGGCTAGTTCTTTTGCTGGCTTTTTTGGGCTTCCAGAATAAGCTGCCCCTACCCTAGAAGCTCGATTAAATTTTTTATTGTAGAAGCCTGTTAGTCGATTCTTAACTACTAGGCTTCTAAAAAAATAAATTAGGTTGGGCTTCTAGAATAAGCTGGGTGTAGGGTGCAGCTTATTCTAGTTTATTCTAGAAGCCAGCAAAAGAACTGGCCCGTAAAATATCATTGTATTTTCTCTGTTAACATTGTTAGAAGAGACCACATGTATACAAATTTATATATTTTGTAGAAGTACGATACTTGAGAAGAATGCCAACAGATTCTCAAAAATAAATAAAAAAGAATACCAAGAGTGGTAGCTTTTATCTCCGGTCAAAAGTCCACCAGGCCAAAGAATGCTAGAATGTATTGAGATGGCCTGGTCTCGGTTGAAGTGTTTGATCTAATCGAGAGACACCTACCTCTACTGATCTACAACTGCCAGCCAAAGTCACTGCAGATGCCGCAAGAAAGCAGAGCCAGAGGTTGCACAGGGCGAAAGGGAGGAAGGCATCAACAAAGAGAAACAAACTGGAGAGGAGGGGGGAGAGGAGAATGGGGATAACCTTGGTCACAGTAGGAGGAGGGCTGCCACGCTGTCGCAGTCGCCGCCGCCGTCGCCCTAGGGAAGAGAGCTTCGTGACCGAGTTGAGCTCAGAGGATGGAGGACGACGACTGTTGGGGCCGTCGATGTCGCCGGAGGGCACGAGCTTGGAAGCGCAGCCCTTCGTGGGGTGTCACCGCCGGTCATCCGATGGAGAATCTTGGGAGGGGTCGAGGCGTGGAGCCAGACACCGTCGCCTCTCGAGCTCGAGGGTTTCCTCCTCGACGTATTGATATGTGGAAGTCTCTCCCGTGGAAGGCCCAGGGAAAGGACAGGGGTCGTGTGCGACCAAACACCGGGCGTCAATTCGACCCGTGGTTTTCCCACACGGGAAATTGGCGAGGATCCCCCCGGGATCCACGGCAACCAAACGAGGCCTGAGGTGAACTCCTCCACCTAACGCTGGGATGGCCTTGCCGGAGCGGCCGCCGAACCGGCGCTGTATGAGAACCACGGATGCCTCGGCGGTCAACTGCCTCTTGGACGCCCACCGTTCCGCCATCGGATGCTGCACGACGAGGCAGCGCCGCAGCGGCCTCCTGGACATTCATGGGGCGGCCGGTGGTCTTTCTCCCCGCCTCCTCCGTAACACCACAGACGCCCAACTGGCGCAGGGTGCTCTTCCTCTTCCTCTGGACGGCTACCGCCATCATCCGCTCTATTTAGCTCTTGACGGCGAGGAAGCGCGACCGTATCAGATGTTGGTCCTCGAGCCCCCGGGACCTCTCTGCCGCCACCACAGCCAGGGTCATCGGCTACACCTCGCCCCAGCGATCATCCTAGCCGACCCCTCTGCAGCTGCCACCGCCGTGGTCATCGGTGGCTCCACCCTATCCTACCCTGCTGCTTTGTACAAATAGGGGAACAGTCGACGAGCGACCCAGATCTGTCAGGCCAGACAGCGAGGGTGCGAATGGGACATGTATCGGTGTTGACTAACATTGGACGGATCTACCCCTGTAGGAAATGACTAGCCCCACCATAATTTTATAATGGTCCCACCATTATTTGTAATTTCATGTAATTTTAGACTTGCAACTCCTCGTAACTCTTATTTCTCCACCATTTGATCGCACTGGATAGACGGCCGCTAAAATCCTCAATCACTGTAACAGTTGTATCAAAAGTTTCCACATATTTTGGTTGTCAAATTGATCATTTTGAAACACATGTGACGTTCTATACCAAAAGGGAGGGAGTATGAAGCCAGTTCATTTATCACTAGTGCAGTTCAAACCGATCGAGCCATGTGGTAACGAGCTCTGCAACCTCTCTGAGGAACGCACAACCCATAGTTTTCGGAAAGATTCACCCGCCTGCTTCCGCAACCGCACCAGCCAATCCTGCTTTACTTGAGAAAGCCCCTTAGTACTCTTGATGTTCCTTCCTTGCCGTGTAGCTCTGCGTACCTCGGGCCTTTTTTCGGCGATGGCCTTCTCCACGCATAGATGTGCACTGCCATGGTTAGACCTCCAACATACTTGGTACATCATAGCCTTGATATTATGATGAAGATACTCTGTTGCCTTGGGAATAAGCATCTTGTCGAGTTGGTCTAGGGGAAGAGTTACATCT
>NW_025245142.1:0-2669 GCF_018294505.1 Triticum aestivum
CTGACAGCATCTTTGTTTATTTTCATGCCCCTTCCACTTCTCAATTAGTAATTAGACGATCCGATGAGTATCCACGGAACATCATTTTTCTCTTTTTTTAGTGGTCATCATCTTTGCTTTTCGGGTATCTATGTGAACATGAATGTCAAGTCGGAGCATATTTCCTTCAGATTATTCAAGCATCCGGGGTCCAAACCAAAATAATCTTTGCTTTTTCGATGCCCCTGTGAATGTAAGAAAGTTATTTTTATTTGAGTGTTCGAGACGGAGCATTCCAATGGGTTCCATTTTATTGGAGCATCCAGAGTCCAGATCAATATAGCATCTTTGCTTTTCCGATGCTTTGGTAAAGTTGCTTTGAAGCATGTCATGTCTGCCTTCTCGATGCCTCGTGAAAGTTACTTTGAAGCATTCAAAGTGATGGCATGTTTGAACTAATCTATCCATGCCTCTCACGAACGTCAGTCAACATCTTAGATTTTTTTGACACCTTCAGAAACGTTACCTCAGAGCGCCTACAATAGAAATGGCCTTTTGCATGGGTGGTGTGGTTCTTTGTGGTGGAACCAACCCATCCAGGTTCAAGTCTTAGACTTGGCATGGGTGCTCACATTTCCTGGATTTAATCCAGGATTTAACTGGCGCTTTGCTTTCAGTGGTAGGTGACGTATCCTTCAACAACTAGGCGCCTGTGATGACTTCATCAACCTCTCAAGACGCGTCGACCCGACTCAGTATCTCGGAAGTGCTCATAGGGATAGGGTGTGCGTGTGTGCGTTCATAGAGGTGAGTGTTCACGCGTGTTTGTGACGTCTGGACCGTTTATGGAAATGCATGTAGTTCAACAACTATATATAACGCCAGACAATAGGTCAGGCTAGCCAAGAACCGGTTATGATGCTACCTATTACAACCAGTTCATGTTACAAATCTTTCATAATGCCTCTGGGAGCTATCACAACCAGTTTGTGACACAAACTAGATGCTGTTGATGATTCAAACCGATTGGGGTCACCTCTGTATAGGATCAGAACCGGTCAGTGGCTTCAATCGGTTGTGGGAACTAATCTGATTCTTGTACTAAATTAAGCTATAACTGGATTTGGAGATTGCCTATATTAAGATCTACACGCAGGATAAGTTAGGGATCCAATCATTTTTTTGTTATGGTTACTAACATGTTTTCCTATCTTAGAGTAATTATTTTGGATCTTAAAATGACATTACACTATACCATAGGCATATTCAGAATTAATCAAACCAGACCAGTGTCCTCGTAAGTATCTTTGACATTTGGCCCTGCAAATGTTGAGATGAAGGGGACGCTGGTTAATACCAAAACTCTTTCCTATGCCTAATTATATTACTTACTAGCTAAGTTTAGCAGCCCATGGACAGAACACTACTGCCTAATTATATTACTTACTAGCTAAGTTTATCAGCCCACGGACAGGACACTAACTCCCTCCATTACATAAACGGGATTTATATCGACATCTCATATAATTTATTTATTTTACCATTTCTTTCATAATACATCTCACTTTTCTTCTTGGTTCCCACACCCGGCCAATACTTCTCACACCTATTTATTCTTAATCCATTCTAAATGGTCAGTCACTAGAAACGCACTATAAGTGCACAAATTTATATGAGATGTTTTGTCGAACTGAGTGAGATTACATAATCATTTTCACCAGTGGTTCTAAACCCTCCATCGCGACCGGTTTTCGCATTCCTGTGGAAAAAATCGACGGTGATAATTTAGTACAAAACCATTGGTTATAATCATTTTCACCGCCTGTTCATGGCGGTGATAATCTTCTAAAAAATTATAGAAAAGATTGACGGTGATAATTTAGCATAGGACCGATAGTGATAATCATTTTCAATATCGGTTCGAGCCATGGACCGGCGGTGATAATCTTTTAAAGAATTATGTACCAACAAACCGATGGTGATAATCTTTAAAACCGATGGTGATAGTAATTTTTTTTAAACCCAAGCAAATTAAACCACACAATCGCCCCATCACAAGGCCGCTCAAGGCACATGATTTTTCACACGAGATAAGAAAGTGTGCATCACAGGGATTCAAGAACTCGCAATCTCCCTGTTTGTTTGTGCTTGTGCTTCAGCTTTTGATGCTTCCAGTAGCCCTCTAAAAAGCACTTCTCCCGTTGACACATGAAGCTGAGAAGCACGTTCGGAGGTGCTTCGTGCAGCTTCTGGAGGGAAGCACCTACAAATGTGCTTCTCCACTTTATGTATAAACAGGAGAAGTGTTTTTTAGAGCGCTAGAGAAACACCAAAAACTAAAGCAGAAGCGCAACAAACAGATCCTTGGTCTCCCTTGCCCAGCTTCTCCCACAAGCCGTCCCAACGAATTTGGGAGACTAGGCGAGGGGTTGTATGTGAGAAGCCAGAAATTAAGCCCAAAAGATTATGCGTGAGTGTGAGGCATCGTTTCCTTTTGTCACATCCGGCCGGCGCAGCCGCACAGAATGGCTCCCATAGTTCCAGCCTAGTTTCATTCGCCTCGAGACTAGAGAGAGAGAGAGACTAGAGAGATCATGGGGGATCCCCTGCTGCCCATGGTGAACTCTTCCACGGGTACACGTAGTTCCATTCGCCTCTCATGATGTTGCCATTTTGTGCATCGTTGTGCT
>NW_025245143.1:0-2669 GCF_018294505.1 Triticum aestivum
GGGTCCATGCGCCCACGCCACCTCCTCGGCCTCCTTGCTCCCTCACCGGACCTGCCATGCAGTTTCTGCCGCTCACTCTTCCCACCATCCATCAACGGGCGAAAGCCGGGAGCGCCACCTTCCGTCCAAGAGAACGTCCGCTGTCATTGGAGGTGGCAGCAGAGCAGAGGCCTTTGAACAGTTGAAATGCATCCTGCGAAGAGATCAAGCGGTGCTGATGCAGTCCCTCCGAGGCATTTGGGTTCACTTCAGTTCAGCTCCTGTGATGAATCCATGGTACAGGTGCTCATTTCCTGATGTTGTTTTACTTGATTCCTTGTCTACAATATCTTTACTTTGCGCTCTTGGTTGCAGCTTAAGCAAATTACATAGTATAAAATTGGGGATGCATTCAGTTACTGTCAGTTAGCTCACTTGGAAGCCATCAGTTAGCTTATCGTCCACCATGTGGGACTACTGAAGATTGGCCGTCGTTGTTGGAGCAGGATTATTCTGCATTCTTCTGTTGCCATCATTTTTCATGCGGTAATTTTGGGCATATGGGCATGGTTGATTTACTCTGTGCACAATACTTTACTTTACTAGTCTGCCCTGCCCTCGGTTGCAGTTAAATTGGGGGGTGGAATAAATTTACTGTAGCCGGCTCGTTTGGAAGCGACCAGGTTGCTATCTTCACTAGGTGGCACTAAAAATTGGCAGCGGGTTCTCACTGTCGATGGCATTCACTGTCTATCTCTGCAGCATGAACCACAAGCCAGGCAATAATGCAATGCGATTTATTCTGGGAATAAATGAGCCGGCTGTCAAAGACTTGTCAACACCCCCTTCGATGGGCTAGAGAATATCCTGCACGACAAGTCACGCATTGACTGACTTGAGAGGTCACTCTGCGGCAGCAACACCACAAGAAAAAATCAACATCCTCTGGAGTCCTTACTTTTCTTGTTCTTCGCCATGCCACCATAAATTTGCCAGTCATGAAAGTGGTACATACAAGAGAAGGCCTCTCAGCTGAGACATTCACCAAATACCACTGTTAAGTCCCCAGCCTGAACTTGAATTTCGAGTGAAATTGGGAGCTGTGAAAGGTGTGTGGATCATGGGCTTCTTGCCGATGATGTACGCATCACTCTCTCTGCTGCTACTAGGATCACTAGGAAAGCTAATGGTGCTAGCATCTGGAGTTGTAACAAGCCACAGCCCTGAAGGGAATTGGGCACATCCATCACTTGCCACACTTGATGGTTGCCCCAAGAGCTGTGGCAATCTGAGCTTCGACTACCCCTTTGGCATCGGTTCAAGGTGCTCTCGGGATCCTGACTTCAACCTCATTTGCAACGACACAGCTAAGCCCCCCAGGCTGTTCTTGTGCGACAGCATCACCGAGGTGATCGACAACATCGACGTTGGTAGCGGTGGGGATTCCTACCACACTCACAAAAGCATCAGTACCTCCTTCTGGCGTACCATCCCCATGAAATCTGGTGTCCATGTCTACTACTTGTCTTTCCAACCTCCTGGTAGATCCTTCAGCCGTGGGGAAACCATTCTGAACATCACTGGTTGCGACCTGGATGTGTATTGGGTCAACAGCAACACACACAGAACAACATGGATCTGTACGACTGTGTGCCCGGACCAAGTTATCACAGAGACCATGGCTAGGCTCAACTGCAGTGGCATCGGATGTTGCAGTTTTCCTATGACAGGCCTGCTTCCTGTTGCTTTTCAGCTCAAATTTGTCCACCACCACGGCAAAACTAGCACCAGAACACGCTCAAACCAGACCTCTATGCTGTGGGATAGAATCAGCATAAGTGACGGTGGCGGCGGCACAGTTTTGTGGAATATAGTGGATCAACAAAATTGTGCTAGCGCCGTGCGAAACAGGACAGCGTATGCTTGTATCGGCAAGCATTCCTTGTGCGGCGACTATAGCGTGACATCAACCGACGGCTACAACTGCATCTGCAGTGCCGGCTATGCAGGCAACCCCTTCATTCAAGATGGCTGTTCCAGAGACAAAGGTAAACTTTCTTTCTTAATCAGGTGACCAAATACATAGCCGTGATTAGGTATTTTGGACATTAGAACTTGAATGCATGCTAACCTTCTACTGGTCAAACTATAGGGTATAATCCAATTCCGAGCAGAGCTAATTGTACCCGTTGGTGTGGTAACATTAGGGTGCCATACCCATTCGGCTTAGAAGAGGGTTGCTTTGCCAGGGAACAATTCCAACTCAACTGTTTTTGGTCAAATTTGACATCATCAGCTGTCCTCATGTTTGAGTTTCAAGAGGTAATGAACCTGAATGTTAACGAAGGGACCATTAAGGTAAGATCTTACCAACCACAATACGAGATATTTCCAGGGCCTCCGGTTTTTGTTCGACATGGCTACATCCATTCTATGGAGTGGGTTGCAGCTAATCTAAGTTGCGTAGAGGCCCAACAGAATATATCTGGTTATGCTTGTGTGAGTATCAAAAGCAAGTGCTTGGCATTAAATGTTGAAATTTACTCTGGTCAAAGTCACTACATTGGTTACCGCTGCAAATGCTCAGATGGCTTCCAAGGAAATCCATATGCCAAAAATGGCTGTCAAGGTACATCTGTTGTGCTGTATCTGTCCATGTTTATTGGTGAAATCAGGAGTATAGTCGTTAC
>NW_025245144.1:0-2669 GCF_018294505.1 Triticum aestivum
GGAGAGGGCTAGGGTTACACAGAGTCAGTTACAAATGGTAGGTGATCTACATATCCGTATCGCCAAGCTTGCCTTCCACGCCAAGGAAAGTCCCATCCGGACACGGGACGAAGTCTTCAATCTTGTATCTTCATAGTCTTGGAGTCCGGCCGATGATGATAGTTCGGCTATTCGGACACCCCTTAGTCCAGGACTCCCTCAAGACCCATGTTTGTAATATCTCGCTCCTCGGAGCCTATTGAATAAATACTTGAGTCGTAGAGTCATGTTGTGATGCCATGTTGTATTTGCACACATCGAGCATATTGTGTGTATGTTATTGAAATGCTTGGTATGTCTGGGATCTGACAACCTAGTTGTTTATCCTTGGTAGCCTCTCTTACCGGGAAATGTCTCCTAGTGCTTCCACTGAGCCCTGGTAGCTTGCTACTGCTCCGAAACACTTAGGCTGGCCGGCATGTGTCCTTCTTCATTCCTGTGTCTGTCCCTTCAGGGAAATGTCACGCAGTGTCTACCGGAGTCCTGTTAGCCTGCTACAGCCCGGTTTACCGGACTCCTGCTGGCCCGGTTGCTACAGCCCAGATTCACTCGTTGATGACCGACATGTTCGTTGCTGCGTCATTTATGCCTGTCCCTGTAAGTTAGTGCCACTTTGGGTTCACGACTAGCCATGTCAGCCTGGGCTCCTTCATATGGATGCTAGCGACACTATCATATACATGTGCCAAAAGGCGCAAACGGTCCCGGGCCTGGTAAGGCGACACCCGTGGGAATACCGTGCGTGAGGCCGCAAAGTGATATGAGGTGTTACATGCTAGATCAGTGTGGCACTGAGTCGGGGTCCTGACAGCTCTGGTATCAGAGCTTGAATGCCTGTAGGATTACCAAGCCAAACTGGTCGAAGTTGTGTCTAGAAATGCTTTAGTTATATGTAGGGGAATTGATTGTGGGATGGAACGTAAGGCTCTTTTTACTCCTTGTACCTTATGCCTTCTGATCCGACTCATCTTATCCTTCCTACGGGGTTAAGGAACTAGGCTTTCACTTCTTTCTATCAGGATCATCGTTTTGCTAATCCATAGACTTATAAGATTGTTGGACTTAAGCCTCGGTTCAGTTTCTACTACCTCCATGTATTCATAGTTGATCCCAGAACCTTGATATTAGGATGACCGAGTGGTTATGCCACCATTTGCAGGATGTCTTAAATCTTTTGAGCATTTACAACCGTTATGCTGTCTGAGTCATCCCAGGTCTCTAAAATAGTCTGATGCACTTGCAAATCCCTTCTTACCGTTCCGAAGTTCCACTGGGCCAGTTTAACCACACTAATCTGTGAGTTGAGGTACTCTGTTGCCTCGACATATATGTTGGAGTTGTTATTATGACCCTAGGTGTCTTAGAGGATCACTTAATAGTCTAGCCATATTTTGTATTCCCAGTGTGAAGATTCTGGCCATCATTCTCGAAAGCATCCCGTGATGCCATTTAGTTAGTAGGCATTCTATTCCTGGGTTTTGAACCCGAGACCTACCCTACTTACCTCATGTTGATAGTCTTTGCTCGTTCCTTTAGGATATTAGTAACCTTTGCATTAGTCCTTGAGGTCCATGGTATTTCCTTCTTCCAAATGCTACGAAACACTTACGGCAGAAGTTTGTTGGATCAAAGATCACAACAGGAGTGCTCTCGTTGGGTTCTCCATTCTATATTGCGACTCTGCCAGTTCAACCATTCTGCAAGGGTTACCCGGAAGAAATATGTTGAATTTGTTCGGCATACTAATCCATGCCTCCACAACTCAGAAAACCATATGTTCATTTGAGTTGTCCCTCTTTAGTTGTTTTCTGACCTTCGTCTATCAATTGATAGTCAAGAGTATGCGTGCATTCGTTCATCGGTGCCTATCATTTTTGTGGTCCATCAAGCCATTCTAGTTCAGAATGACTAGGAGAAACAAACGCCAGTACCTCATCCATTTCTAGGATTGGGTCAAAGTAGCGGTATTCCGCAGATCAAATGTAATCCAGCTTTTGTTCTGTTCTACCTTGGAGTGTCACCCTCTTTCTTATCAAGAATGTCATGGGAATTGCACCACCTCCTATGAACTCTTAATATAGTGATACCTCTCGCCGTCATTGTTCATTTCTTGGTCTCCGTGTTGTTGAAGCCGAAATGTCGACAAGTGAACCGTGACGTGTGAAATCAATACTCCTAGCAACTCCGCTGCTTGGTAGTTAATGGACAATAATTTCATTCTTAGCGTGTTGGTTATTGAATCATCATCCTAAGATTGATCATGCTACATAGTCCATATTTCCTGGTGCACTCTTCGATCAATGAGTTAGGATTGTGTCAATCCCTCGCTCCTTTGATCATACCGTCATGCCCTGAAAAGCAAGATTGTTCTCGATCTTAGTAACATATCGGTGGTTCGTGACTTTCCGAATATCTTCTCAGAAGTATTACCAGGTTGTCCCCTGACCCTTATGTTGAATTCGTGATCAAGTTGGTTTATTCATGTAAACCACCATTTGTCCAAGAATCCGCGTCGGATACCCTGAACAAGTTGGTTAAGCTAAACAACAACTTGGAGAGTTGGAAGATAAAAGCTTGTCCAACTCAGTTCATTCCAAAGGGATATCTTTGTGTGTGTGTGTGTGCGCGCG
>NW_025245145.1:0-2669 GCF_018294505.1 Triticum aestivum
TAGAATATGTCTAATTTCCTACTGCTTGCAATTTTCGTTTAGAAGTCAACGCCTGCGAGCTTTTGGAATCAAGCATGGCGTGCGCTCTTCGGAGGCATAAACATGATTTGACAATGCACTGGCTCAAGCGGCGTGAACAGTGCATGTTGCCAAAGGAAGGGACAACTCTACAGAGGTTAGGCTCAGCTGGGAACAGATTAAATTAAGGGTCGCGCTAACTGTCACACATGTGGTAGGAAGGGAGACGCACCACACGTCTCTAATGTAAACAGATTGCCACATCATCGGATACATGCATGCAGCAATTTTTTTGGATTTTCAGTTTTTAAAATGGTTTATCTCTTAAACAAAAAATACGATTGAAAATCCGTTTTCACCATTAAATCCCTCGCGATGAGATCTTCGAAACTAGATCCCATGTTGATATGCTTTGATGAAAAAAAAATTGGATTAAAAGTTGCCATGTCTATTGCATATGAATTGCCATGATGTTTACACTGAAGTTGCCATGATATGTTTCAGCTATTTTCTTCTACATTTAAAAGTAAATTTTGACATTTATAAAACGGGGAATTAAGAAACTAGACTTGCCATGAACCATAAACTAAAATTGCCATGATACATGCACGTAAAATTGCCATGGTTCATACGAAAAATAATTTTCATGGTCAAAGTACTGGAGTTGCCATCATCAAAATAGTAAAATTGCCATGATCTACAAACTAAAATTGCCACATGGCAACTTTAGTTTAAGCCCTATGGCAACTGCAGTGTAAACATCATGGCAACTTCTGGCAAAAAAAAAATCGTCGAAACATATCAATATGGGGTCTAGTTTTAAAGATCTCGTCGAGACGGATTTAATGGTGAAAACGGATTTTTAGTTTGCTTTTTTATTTAAGAGATACAACATTTTTAAGCCGAAAACCAAAAAAATCTGCTGATATCATCTATTCATACATAACAAAATGAGTGATGATGAAGGCGTGTGGGCGATGTGCAAGCGTCCACACATGTGGGCCTTAACATTTTCATCAATTAATATCAGCGTTCGAACAAAGGTTAGGCTATAACACCTCACGGATTGCACACAACAAAGAACTGAGTCGTACCACAAAAAGAAACTTGGTCCAGCTTTACCACTACCCGATCGCCCATTGTGTCCACTGCATTATTTTAGTCACTCACAAAAACGGCCTTGCCGATAACTGCGTAGCAAATACTTGGCAGATGAACTATACTAGTTAAATTAATTAGGACCTTTGGCAAGTGCGGTGGACATGCAAAATAGTATGTGTAATTTTCTTAAACTGTTTATACAATGTAACGTTCAAGTAAATTTTCAAAAAAAAACCATACCATTCAACTAAATGTACAAAAATCTCTCTAGAAAAAATACTAATTAAAAATTGGTAACGCTAAACTTAATACTAAAAATAGGCAGCTATACTTCTATCGCACTACTTGCCTCGATTAATACATCAACATTTAGTATGACGAGGATATTGTGGACGACGAAACCGAGGTAAAATGCAAGTATGATATCTAACGAGTTTGATGACAGAGCTGAGTACACCACCTTTCCACCTAAATGGAGATGCGGATCCGCGAGGTGGTGTGTGGTTGATGACTTGACTCCGAACAGATGAGAAGCATCACATGGTCCAATGTTCTAGATGTGTACGCAGTGTTATGTGAATATGAATGTGTAGTGGAATGAATGAATCAGTAGTATATACCTCCCCACAAAAAAATACTATATACCAAAATGTATTGCCAAAGGATACTGTAAGATTTGCTCAACAACAAGAGATGTGCACGTCTTTGTGTATATGATGATATATGAGGAAGGAGGATAGCTCTGGAAATTTGGAGGAAGGCACTCGTCGTCGTCCTCCTCCTCTAGCTGACCATGGGCACGACACAAGAGATTGAACGAATTGCCGGAGAAGACGATTGGAGGAATTGCGGTTAGTTAGATGCTTGCTAAAGTGCTAAAGTACAAAGGTCAAATTATGTGTCGCTGGCTAGTCATTTACCTAAACTCAAGTCCTTCATCTTAGATCACTCGTAAAATTGATGCCTGGTTAGGTGCAGTTGGTCAGACATAGGTTGCAATGAAACACCAATATCCTTTGTGTATTGTTAAAGTCCTTCTACCTAGGCCATGAAAGACCGATCATGGTATGTGAATGTCAATTTGTAAAGATCCGAAATCGGGTGTGTGCCACTAAATTCTTATATATATGCCATAAAATACCAGTCATAGTATGTGAAAATCTATATTGGGGGTGCGGTTGCGAACTCAAATAATATCTTGTGTCTAATCGAGAATGAATTCGACATGGGACAAGGAGAGTCCCGATCTGATATATGTATCGCTATACTCCTTTTACCAAGGCCATAGAAGACCGGCCATTGTATGCGAATATCAATTTGTAAAGATTAGCCACTAAAGTTCTTCTACATATGTCATAAAAGACATGTCCTATTGTGTGAAACTCATATAAGTCCCTTTACATGGGCCATGAAAGACCGATCATGGCATGTGAATGTCAATTTGTAAAGATCCAAAATCGGGTGTGTGCCACTAAAGTTCTTCTACATATGCCATAAAAGACCGGCCATATTATGTGAAAGTCCATATTACGGGTGCGGTTGCCAGCTCA
>NW_025245146.1:0-2669 GCF_018294505.1 Triticum aestivum
GGATGATGTTCATTATCAGGGTCCTTCATATCGAAACATATACCCGTATGACCAACAGGATATTCAATATGTTTTTTCAGCTATTGAGTCTTGCTTTGCCTAAGGTGGAATTTCCAAAATCTTACGCTGATGTTAAGAGAGTTCTTTCTGATCTTGGTCCTCGTTATCAAACAATTCATGTATGCAAGTATGACTACATTTTGTATTGGGGAGACCATTCCAATAGTACTCACTGTCCCCACTATGGTACATCAAGGTGGAGACACGTCGATGGGAAGAAAAAGTTTCCTCAGAAGATGCTTCGATACTTTCAAATAATCCCATGGTCACAAAGATTTTTTTCTTCGAGGGAAATATTAGAGAACACCCGGTGGCATGAGGAAAAGAGGGTTGAAGAGGATAATGTAATGAAGTGATAACCCACAAGTATAGGGGATCACAACAGTTTTCGAGGGTAGAGTATTCAACCCAAATTTATTGATTCGACACAAGGGGAGCCAAAGAATATTCTCAAGTATTAGCAGTTGAGTTGTCAATTCAACCACACCTGGATAACTTAGTATCTGTACAAAATTATTTAGTAGCAAAGTAATATGGAAGTAACGGTAACTGTAGCAAAGTCATATTTTTGGGTTTTGTAGTGATTGTAACAGTAGCAACGGAAAAGTAAATAAGCAAAGAACAATATGTGAAAAGCTCGTAGGCACTGGATCGATGATGGAGAATTATGCCGGATGCGGTTCATCATGTAACAGTCATAACATAGGATGACACAGAACTAGCTCCAATTCATCAATCTAACGTAGGCATGTATTCCAAATATAGTCATACGTGCTTATGGAAAAGAACTTGCATGACATTTTTTGTCCTACCCTCCCGTTGCAGCGGGGTCCTAGCGGAAACTAAGGGATATTAAGGCCTCCTTTTAATAGAGTACCGGACCAAAGCATTAACACATAGTGAATACATGAACTCCTCAAACTATGGTCATCACCGGGAGTGGTCCCGATTATTGTCACTTCGGGGTTGCTGAATCATAACACATAGTAGGTGACTATAGACTTGCAAGATAGAATCAACAACTCACATATATTCATGAAAACATAATAGGTTCAGATCTGAAATCATGGCACTCGAGCCCTAGTGACAAGCATTAAGCATAGCAAACTCATAGCAACATCAATCTCAGAACATAGTGGACACTAGGGATCAAACCATAACAAAACTAACTCGATTACATGATAAATCTCATCCAACCCATCACCGTCCAACAAGCCTACGATGAAATTACTCACGCACGGCGGTGAGCATCATGAAATTGGTGATGGAGGATGGTTGATGATGACGACGGCGACGAATCCCCCTCTCCGGAGCCCCGAACGGACTCCAGATCAGCCCTCCCGAGAGGTTTTAGGGCTTGGCGGCGGCTCCGTATCGTAAAACGCGATGAATCCTTCTCTCTGATTTTTTCATCCCTGAACACGAATATATGGAGTTGGAGTTGAGGTCGGTGGAGCGTCAAGGGGCCCACGAGGCAGGGGCGCTCCCAGGGGGGCAGGCGCACCCCCCACCCTCGTGGACAGGGTGTGGGCCCCCTGACGTGGATTCTTCTTCCAGTATTTTTAATATTTTCCAAAAATATGTTCCGTGGAGTTTCAGGTCATTCCGAGAACTTTTGTTTCTGCACATAAATAACACCATGGCAATTCTGCTAAAAACAGGCGCCCCCTGCCTCGTGGACAGGGTGTGGGCCCCCTGACGTGGATTCTTCTTCCAGTATTTTTAATATTTTCCATAAATGTGTTCCGTGGAGTTTCAGGTCATTCCGAGAACTTTTGTTTCTGCACATAAATAACACCATGGCAATTCTACTGAAAACAACGTCAATCCGGGTTAGTTCCATTCAAATCATGTAAGTTAGAGTCCAAAACAAGGGTATAAGTGTTTGGAAAAGTAGATACGACGGAGACGTATCAACTCCCCCAAGCTTAAACTTTTGCTTGTCCTCAAGCAATTCAGTTGACAAACTGAAAGTGATAAAGAAAAACTTTTACAAACTCTATTTGCTCTTGTCGTTGTAAGTATGTAAAGCCAGCATTCAAGTTTTCAGCAAAGATTATGACTAATCATATTCACAATAACATTTAGGTCTCATGTTTACTCATGTCAATAGCATAATCAACTAGCGAGCAATAATAATAAATCTCGGATGACAACACTTTCTCAAAACAATCATAATATGATATAATAACATGGTATCTCGCTAGCCCTTTCTGAGACCGCAAAACATAAATGCAGAGCACCTTTAAGGATCAAGGACTGACTAGACATTGTAATTCATGGTAAAAGAGATCTAGTCATAGTCATACCAATATAAATTAATAGTAATGGACGCAAATGACAGCGGTGCTTTCCAGCTGGTGCTTTTTAATAAGAGGGTGATGACTCAACATAAACGTAAATAGGTAGGCCCTTCGCAGAGGGAAGCAGGGATTTGTAGAGGTGCCAGAGCTCGGTTTTAAAGCACAGATAAATAATATTTTGAGCGGCATACTTTCATTGTCAACATAACAACCAAGAGATGGCAATATCTTCCATGCTACACACATTATAGGCGGTTCCCAAACAGAATGGTAAAGTTTATACTCCCCCTCCACCAACAAGCATCA
>NW_025245147.1:0-2669 GCF_018294505.1 Triticum aestivum
ACATGGGAGGGTAGGACAATATATATTGTGCAAGTTCTTAAGGAAACCCACTTTCAACTACGTACGAAATACAAATGGGAGTCTAGGAGTAGGACAACAGATATTGTGCAAGTTATTAGGAAAAAACACGTTCAACTACATACGAAATACATCTTTACCAAATGGAACATGACTTAGAAATTACATACTTTGTTATGCATTTTACCATGAATAACGGCATACACCCACGTTATTAATAGTGTTTGCTCTCTGGACTCATTTGTTACTTGCTAACTATTGGATAATCACTATTTTAAAAATTGTAAAGTAATCACTAATCTCAGTTCTATGTTGTAACCTACAACAATCAAATCACACCATTGTTATTGCTACTAATAAATTCTCTGAAGCAAGTATTTGTCACAAGTGTGGTTCAGAGTAACATCAAAGCTCTTAAAGTTATATCTATATTCGCTTGCTCTCACTGTGTCCATTATAAATTAGGGTCGTAACAGTTCCCAACAAAGGTTGTTGTGTTCCCTTCCACTTGGGGGATATTAGGATGCACCACCGACATCATCCTCATGGCCTTGTTCATCGATAATAATTACCACCTTTTAGTAGCAATATCTTTGTACTGTAGGTTCCGAGTATCAGATTAGTTGAGCCCAAGACTAGCTTTAGCAAGCCTACCATACGTTCACCTGCTTCTATTCACGTCTATCTTTGATCTATTTTGAATTGTCATGTATTTGATCAAAGTAAATTACTAATTGCCATTTGAATATTGTTCACAACATTATTTCATGTTTATATTTAATTTGATTATGCCAACCTACATGCTCCTCCACATTATGAGAGCTGAACATGGCATACGGCATTAATGATTGACATTATGTATGAAGTCCGTAATAATCATCTACTAGCTATCACCAAGTATTCCGCATTATCATCATGTATTGATCGGTATTTTCCATCTTCATTGCCTATCATAGGTCGGTATTTCGTTTTAAACTTCTCATAAATATATAAACTGAGTGCTAATTAGATCAAAGATATTATATTTACTAATTGGAGGCACCATTAAAGCCTTCTCATGATTCCACATCATCCAAATTAATTAAACCGTTGGATTAGTTAATTAACGGCAGTGATAAAAAGAAAACTTACGTAACACAAATTGTCCCATATACAAGACTTCTGACACGTTCAACATTTGTGGATGAAACAAAAAAAAAAGAAGCATCCATCGTTACCTTGAAAAAGATCGCCTCCTTCCATAAAAACTCTAGCGAAAAAAAGGAAAGAAATTATAGATCCGTTTGATTAGCCTAGAAACTCCATTAATAAAATATTCTCCAATGAAAAAAGGATACATGTTGGTAACTGAAGAAGCCATCCATCGGTTCCTTCAAAAAAGGATGCCCACGTTGGTAACTGAAGATTTTTTTCCCTGGGCGGATATGCTGAACTTAATATGTGGTCCAATGTGATAAGTTAAAAAAAGCAAGTCCATAATAAACGCTTTAGCATGTGTCTGCGCGCTAAGGAAAGGGAGTCCATGTATTCTACGATCTTTCCCCGCAAAAAAAAAACCGATACAAGTCATACGTGATTTAAGTCCAACATGGTAAGTAAAAAAAAAATCCATAACGAGCGCTTTAGGAGGTATCTGCATGCAGGTTTGAGAGTCCATCTATGATACAAGTCATACCACAAACGTGATTTAAGTCCAATCCATAAAAAAAACTTTAGATGTTCCTTTTTTTAAGTCCAACGTGATAGAATAAACAGTACTCACCCGCAAAAAAAGATAGAATAAACAGTACTATTTCTGCTGCACGTACGTTTAGAGAAAAATGGCTCAACTACACAAAGGCATGTACAAAAAGAATACAAGGGCCGACAGAAAAAAAGGGCAACGTGTGCTGCCATTGGATTGGAACGTGGTTCAAACAAAAAGGATATAAGGGGGTCCTCCTACAATGGGCGTTTTTTTATATTTAAATAAATTGCTAGCCCATGCACACATGTATAATGAATAAAGCAACACGTACATAAAAAACTTTGCATCCAACACGTTCAAGTTCCAAGTCCAATCTGTACAAAATATACGTGCCTTCAACCTGCCTAAAGAAAAAGAACATGTCCCATAAAAAGTCTTCAAGCGTTTAAGCACTTACCTATACAATTGATAAAGCAACACGTTACTTCAAAAGAAAAGCAACATGTACATCAAAGAGTTCGATGAAAAAAAAAGAAAAAAAAAGAGTTCTCATCCAGCACGTACAAGTTTGAACCAGTACATGTTAAAAAAAGTTCCAATCAGTACAAAATACACGTGTCTTAGCACGTCCCATCAAAAAAAAGACAACCAACAATAAAAAAATCCATGAACTAATCGCCATAAAAAAACACATGCATATTCTCTCCAAACAAATGAGAAGGCACGTAAAAAAATTCCTCTTTTCGCGGATACGTGCAAATAAATCTTGCTCAAGCATCATGGTATGTGATAGAGTCAATGCCTGAATCCCCAAAAAAATAGTCAATTCATGATTGTGTATTAATTTAATGCGTGAAATAGATCTAAAAAAATTTAATGCGTGAAATCACCAGATTGTAAGATATAATAACTAAGAAAAATTACATCAAATTTCCCCCGTAGTAAAATCATATATGAACATAAA
>NW_025245148.1:0-2668 GCF_018294505.1 Triticum aestivum
GACTGTTTAATTTTGTCCATTTTCATTGTGCACATTTTGTGGCCTGATGAAGAATTTGTAGAATACACCCCAGACGGGAGCAGATGCAGGGTTCCCAACCCATTGAGAGAGTTTCCCTACTTTTTTTTCGAAATCTCACAGTTGTATACAAATAAGGCACACTCCTTTGAGTCATATTCTTTGTATATAAGACTATTTTGTTCACCAATTCAAAAACAAATCCGCGTTTCTGAAAAATGTTTTGGAATTTAAAAATGTTCGTGGTTTAAAACATTGTGCTTACCAGTACGAAAAATGTTCTTGTTTTGAAAAAATATTCTGGAAATTTAAAAAATGATTGCCTTTTAAAAAATTGTTCAGAATTTCTAACGATGTTCTCTGTTTTTTTTACAATTTCAAAAAAGTTTGGGAATTTTAATATTGCTTCACAGTTTTTAAAAATGTTTAGAATTTCAATAAATTACTCGCGTTTGAAAAAAAGTTTGTACTTTTGAAGAAAGGTTCAAAATTTGAAAAACTATTTGCAATTCAAAAAATGTTCAGGTATGCCGCTTCTGTTAGTTCTTTACACTTTGTGTTGATTATTGTCAATAGAAGTTGTCGATTTCAATGGTTAGCATAATCGGTGCACTAGCAGGAAGTCTCCAGGTTCGAGTTGCAACAGCCACAGCGTATTCGTTTTTGCGCGCGACGGCGTCAAAGGGCACCTTTGGGCTATGTGTGTTTTTAGTTGATGAGTAAAGAAATAAAAAGGAAACAACAAACAAACAATTGAGGCAACAAATAGAGCGGGTTGTTTTTTGGATGAGGTGGGCTGATGTCATACATAGATGTGAGATAGTTCATGGTTCCTAAAGCCGGGCATGAACCTTCGAGAAAATTCCCAAAACAAGGATCCCGCAACGAAGAAAACAGAGTGAAGTCGAATCGTGGAAGTGAGGAGGTTAATTTGATGCTAACGGGGGGCCCTCCTCTTAAGCGCCCGCTGAGCCGGTTACCGTTACTGGCGCCCGCAGACCACGTGTAGCTGGCCGGTGTGGCGGGACGGCCAGCAAACACGGCGAGGAGAAAAAAATTATCTGCTTGTGTACTGTGAAAAATAGCATGGAATTATTTCTTGGAGAAGCAAGATTTGATCCCAGCCTGCCCACATCCGTAGCCGGCAGAATAACAACTACGCCAACTCTTTCCGTTGTTCATTTTTTAGAAAACACGGTAATTGACAGTTTTTCCGGTATTATCATGTAGGATATATACCCAGTTCATTATGTGTGTTATTTTCTGATAAAGATTAAAAAATAATACATGGTAATTGACAGTTCTTCCGGTATTATCATGTAGGATATATACCCAGTTTATTATGTGTGTTATTATCATGTACGATTGCCAACGATGAGCACATCTATCTCGGCCAGTCAGCGAAATAACCTTTTTATGAACAAATTTTAGTAATATTATTTTTAGCACCAGATATATTCCATATTGATTCGATTTTTTCCTAATTTATTTCATTATTCTAAATGTTGCCTTAAATATTACTTTCTAAAATAATAATTAAGTATTTTTTTGAGGGGAAAATAATAATAAGTAAGTATGTACTCTGCTCTACGGAAATAATGTTTTAACCTTTCCGCTAAAGCCCTCAGCCTCCCTCCAATTTTTTTTAAATTTCCCACCAAATAATTTGGTCGTGTCTTGCGCCAAAAAAATCTTAACCTCCCCGCTAAACACCCCTCATAAGTGCTCCCGATTATTTCTCTTCACCATATCGTAAGATTGGATCTGAGCTCTCTTGTCTGGTTCCTCCCTCCTCACGGCGTCATGACGGGGTCGACACTGCGGATCACAACGGAGTCCATCGAACATACAGTCTATCAGGTTTTTCCTTTGTCCCAAATCCTTCTCCTCGTAGATGTGCCGCGCAGCGCCCCCTTTCCATCGTACAACTACCACGCCGCCGGCCGCCGTGCAGCACTCCTCGGTCTCGCCTCCGGCATGGCCGCCGGGCTGCAATAGCCCGCCCCGCCTTCGTACTACAACAACCCCCAAGATGCAACATGCTCCCTCGACGCCGGCGGCGGCGGCGCACACGCTGAGCTGGGAGATGGTCGACGTGCTGTCGTTGATGCCGTCCACGGCCTCGGCCACGACGACCACAGCCATGGCCGGCGGCCGCGACCACAACCACGACTCCAGTATTTCTACATTTTGGAGTGTTATGCGTAGTCTGATGGTGCCTAGTCTAATGGTGGAAGTGTGTGTGCTAGTACTGTTCCAGAATGTGCTAGTTTTCTGAAGCATACCACGTTCAGGCTAGACTGAAGCATACTGCCACATTCAGCTTATTTAACCATGGTAGTAGACTACTAGTAGTTTGCTTACCACATTCAGGCTAGATTACTGCATGTGTATGCATTGGGAGTAGCCTTGTCAGGATGGGCTCTAATTGGTGTGTCATGTCTATGCTTCACAGCTTCAGTATAGACTTGATTATATGTGCTCTGCTTTGATCTTTAACGCCTAGCTTTTAATTTCTAAATCAAAATCATAGACATATGCTATGCTAAAAGACTTCTGTTTTGCATGCTCCTGTTCTGCACGGTATAACACAATTTGATTTCTTTAATCCTTTAAGCCTTTCTGCAAGGTACACAACATGCTGGCTACA
>NW_025245149.1:0-2668 GCF_018294505.1 Triticum aestivum
GACTGTTTAATTTTGTCCATTTTCATTGTGCACATTTTGTGGCCTGATGAAGAATTTGTAGAATACACCCCAGACGGGAGCAGATGCAGGGTTCCCAACCCATTGAGAGAGTTTCCCTACTTTTTTTTCGAAATCTCACAGTTGTATACAAATAAGGCACACTCCTTTGAGTCATATTCTTTGTATATAAGACTATTTTGTTCACCAATTCAAAAACAAATCCGCGTTTCTGAAAAATGTTTTGGAATTTAAAAATGTTCGTGGTTTAAAACATTGTGCTTACCAGTACGAAAAATGTTCTTGTTTTGAAAAAATATTCTGGAAATTTAAAAAATGATTGCCTTTTAAAAAATTGTTCAGAATTTCTAACGATGTTCTCTCTTTTTTTTACAATTTCAAAAAAGTTTGGGAATTTTAATATTGCTTCACAGTTTTTAAAAATGTTTAGAATTTCAATAAATTACTCGCGTTTGAAAAAAAGTTTGTACTTTTGAAGAAAGGCTCACAATTTGAAAAACTATTTGCAATTCAAAAAATGTTCAGGTATGCCGCTTCTGTTAGTTCTTTACACTTTGTGTTGATTGTTGTCAATAGAAGTTGTCGATTTCAATGGTTAGCATAATCGGTGCACTAGCAGGAAGTCTCCAGGTTCGAGTTGCAACAGCCACAGCGTATTCGTTTTTGCGCGCGACGGCGTCAAAGGGCACCTTTGGGCTATGTGTGTTTTTAGTTGATGAGTAAAGAAATAAAAAGGAAACAACAAACAAACAATTGAGGCAACAAATAGAGCGGGTTGTTTTTTGGATGAGGTGGGCTGATGTCATACATAGATGTGAGATAGTTCATGGTTCCTAAAGCCGGGCATGAACCTTCGAGAAAATTCCCAAAACAAGGATCCCGCAACGAAGAAAACAGAGTGAAGTCGAATCGTGGAAGTGAGGAGGTTAATTTGATGCTAACGGGGGGCCCTCCTCTTAAGCGCCCGCTGAGCCGGTTACCGTTACTGGCGCCCGCAGACCACGTGTAGCTGGCCGGTGTGGCGGGACGGCCAGCAAACACGGCGAGGAGAAAAAAATTATCTGCTTGTGTACTGTGAAAAATAGCATGGAATTATTTCTTGGAGAAGCAAGATTTGATCCCAGCCTGCCCACATCCGTAGCCGGCAGAATAACAACTACGCCAACTCTTTCCGTTGTTCATTTTTTAGAAAACACGGTAATTGACAGTTTTTCCGGTATTATCATGTAGGATATATACCCAGTTCATTATGTGTGTTATTTTCTGATAAAGATTAAAAAATAATACATGGTAATTGACAGTTCTTCCGGTATTATCATGTAGGATATATACCCAGTTTATTATGTGTGTTATTATCATGTACGATTGCCAACGATGAGCACATCTATCTCGGCCAGTCAGCGAAATAACCTTTTTATGAACAAATTTTAGTAATATTATTTTTAGCACCAGATATATTCCATATTGATTCGATTTTTTCCTAATTTATTTCATTATTCTAAATGTTGCCTTAAATATTACTTTCTAAAATAATAATTAAGTATTTTTTTGAGGGGAAAATAATAATAAGTAAGTATGTACTCTGCTCTACGGAAATAATGTTTTAACCTTTCCGCTAAAGCCCTCAGCCTCCCTCCAATTTTTTTTAAATTTCCCACCAAATAATTTGGTCGTGTCTTGCGCCAAAAAAATCTTAACCTCCCCGCTAAACACCCCTCATAAGTGCTCCCGATTATTTCTCTTCACCATATCGTAAGATTGGATCTGAGCTCTCTTGTCTGGTTCCTCCCTCCTCACGGCGTCATGACGGGGTCGACACTGCGGATCACAACGGAGTCCATCGAACATACAGTCTATCAGGTTTTTCCTTTGTCCCAAATCCTTCTCCTCGTAGATGTGCCGCGCAGCGCCCCCTTTCCATCGTACAACTACCACGCCGCCGGCCGCCGTGCAGCACTCCTCGGTCTCGCCTCCGGCATGGCCGCCGGGCTGCAATAGCCCGCCCCGCCTTCGTACTACAACAACCCCCAAGATGCAACATGCTCCCTCGACGCCGGCGGCGGCGGCGCACACGCTGAGCTGGGAGATGGTCGACGTGCTGTCGTTGATGCCGTCCACGGCCTCGGCCACGACGACCACAGCCATGGCCGGCGGCCGCGACCACAACCACGACTCCAGTATTTCTACATTTTGGAGTGTTATGCGTAGTCTGATGGTGCCTAGTCTAATGGTGGAAGTGTGTGTGCTAGTACTGTTCCAGAATGTGCTAGTTTTCTGAAGCATACCACGTTCAGGCTAGACTGAAGCATACTGCCACATTCAGCTTATTTAACCATGGTAGTAGACTACTAGTAGTTTGCTTACCACATTCAGGCTAGATTACTGCATGTGTATGCATTGGGAGTAGCCTTGTCAGGATGGGCTCTAATTGGTGTGTCATGTCTATGCTTCACAGCTTCAGTATAGACTTGATTATATGTGCTCTGCTTTGATCTTTAACGCCTAGCTTTTAATTTCTAAATCAAAATCATAGACATATGCTATGCTAAAAGACTTCTGTTTTGCATGCTCCTGTTCTGCACGGTATAACACAATTTGATTTCTTTAATCCTTTAAGCCTTTCTGCAAGGTACACAACATGCTGGCTACA
>NW_025245150.1:0-2668 GCF_018294505.1 Triticum aestivum
GCGGCGTAGAGGATGCGGAGAGCGCGCGACAGCCGACGGGCGACGGCGGCGGCGAGAGTGGAAAGGGTTGGATTTGGGGAAGTGGCCGCGTGGGGAAGGACGAACCCCGTGGTTAAGTCAGAAGTAGCAGTAGCGCGTTCCAGGAAAAGCGCTGCTGCTATCTTAGCTACAGCGCGTTCTGTGATACACGCTACTGCTACTCCTTTCTCTTTTTCCCCTTTTTCATTTAGTTTTCTTCACATTTTATTTTTTTTCCTTTCACCTTGTTCTATTTCTTTCATTTTCAATTACCTTTCTATTTTGTTTCCATTTAATTTTATAACCTTTAGCAGTAGCGAGTTTGTATTAAAACGTGCTGCTACAAATAAAGTAGCGGTAGCGCGGTTCGTCATAGGTCGCTACTACTATGTGTAGCCTATCGGCTAAGCCGTGGGAATTTTAGTAGTAACGTGTTTACAGCCAGACGCGCTACTGCTAGATCTTTATCTGCAGCGCTGTTTCCTCAGACGCGCTACTGCTATTTAGCACCAACGTGCTTTTTTGACCCACGCTACTGCTAAAGTTCTGTGTATAAGGTTTTCCCTAGTAGTGGCATCTCCTAACTAAATCCAAAATAACTTTCTTTGAATCCAAATCTGCTGACAAATTCTCATGGCACACAACCCTAACTAAGTGCTTTAATATGTCCTAGCTAAATCTCACTTACACTTCCTTTGAAAATAAATCTTGTCACAACTTTCTGAAACCATAAACCCTAAACCTCACATGACATATCCTAAACCCTAATCAAATTGGACCCCTATTGGTACTATAAGCATAAGGGACCAGCAAAGATTTGAGATGGCTAGGCACTTACAGCGAAGATCCGGCATGAAAAAGTTGATGCACGTTGATGAGGATGATGTGGCCTCTCGGGTCGGGGAAGGTGGCGTGCGCTCGGGGAAGGAGGGGAGGCTCATCGGAAGATCTGCCGCCGCGACCCGAGCGGGGTGACTTCCGATGAAGGGGGAAGGGGGGAGTAGGAGCAGGAGGAAGGAGTGACACGGTGAGTGCGATCGGCGGCGATCGAGGGCGCCAGAGGCGATCGGCGGCGATCGAGGGCGCCGAGGTTAGGGCTCGAGAGGAGGAGAGAGGACGAACTGCTCGAACCAAATTTCAAAAGAGTACGCACGATGATTGGACCTCTATAATGAAGTGTTTTATTAATGCAATTAATTTAATCGAAAAATTTTAGACGAGAATACCCCTGGACTTAATTGGGCCGATTAAAAGTATAAAAAATTAGATCGAAAATACCCTTGGGCTAAAAAAAGGCCCAATTATTCTAATCCGTTAGATCGCCCATATAATACACGTGATTTGGTGTATTATGATGCACCGTAAAATCTCTCAATCCAAAAACGTGAAGCGGTTTGGATTGGTTTGGGTGGCAAATACACTTAGCTTGATTCGGTCTAGATTCTGCACTTCAATATTTGGATTGGATTGGATTGGTTGTTGGAAGCAAAGTCGAGTGGTTTGGGCTGGTTTTAAGTTGGATTTGAAACTATTCACTCGTCCTCATGTATGGTTTTATATATTTTTCAGGAGCTCAATCACCTCTGCCTCGCTCAAAGCATAGAAGGCGACAACTAATCATCAGCGTGTGTTCGGCTGCCGGTTCGATCTTGTTGTTGATCGGCCTAGGCACCTGGGTATGGTTCTTCATGCGCCGGCTGGATAAAAGGATCAGCGAGATGGAAATGGAAGAAGAATACTTGTTCGATGACAAGACAATGAAAGACAAGTTGAGGAAAGGGACTGGACCTAAGCGATTTCGCTACAAGGAGCTAGCCATTACCACAAGCAACTTTACAGAGAGCGGAAAGCTCCGCGAACGGGGTTTTCGTTCAGTATACAGTGGATTTGTCAAGGACTTAGAACCTTGATGTGGCAATAAAAAGAGTGTTGGAATTAAACCCGACTTGCCGGAGGTATACATGTCCGATTAGAAATTAAAGTGTATACCGAGTAGGACTAGGTTAGTTGGCAGGTTAGCTAGCTAATATAAATACAGCTTTGCTATTTCACATCTAGATGTGAAATAGTATCTCACATCTAACCGTCTAAGCACCTGATTTATACATCAAGATTTGTATTCTTTGCTTTTTTTCGGAAATGCTAACGCTCACATATGTGTGCATTCACCATCTCGACCACACGCAAGCATCACCGTTGGCAACTTTGTGCACGAATCTTGGCACAATCCGGTCGGTTTTTTGTGCCACGTAGGACGAGGCGCATGTGCGGTGTGCGAGACAGTTCGCCCGCACGTTGGTTGCCCTCCCGCGGTCAGCGGTTGCCACTCGGGGCGTGCGGTGGAACTGCAATGCGCCCGCACGCCACGCTCCGACCGCGGTTGACGTCAAACACGTCGCACACCTCTGCCCCCTGTCCCCTCACGGTTCCATTTACTCACCCCGCACCGCATTTACTGGCAGAACCCACTCGCACTTCAGACCATTGGAGGAGAAGGTGAGGGGAGAAGGCGACGGCGGAGGCGGAAGAATCGACGGTGTTCGCGGCCGTCGGTGGTGCTCGCCGGAACGGAGCGGCTTCGCCGGAGCGCTTGTGGGTTGAAGGTAATGCTCACTACAACTCTCGCAATCCCTTCCTGCATTCCCCCCCC
>NW_025245151.1:0-2668 GCF_018294505.1 Triticum aestivum
GCGGCGTAGAGGATGCGGAGAGCGCGCGACAGCCGACGGGCGACGGCGGCGGCGAGAGTGGAAAGGGTTGGATTTGGGGAAGTGGCCGCGTGGGGAAGGACGAACCCCGTGGTTAAGTCAGAAGTAGCAGTAGCGCGTTCCAGGAAAAGCGCTGCTGCTATCTTAGCTACAGCGCGTTCTGTGATACACGCTACTGCTACTCCTTTCTCTTTTTCCCCTTTTTCATTTAGTTTTCTTCACATTTTATTTTTTTTCCTTTCACCTTGTTCTATTTCTTTCATTTTCAATTACCTTTCTATTTTGTTTCCATTTAATTTTATAACCTTTAGCAGTAGCGAGTTTGTATTAAAACGTGCTGCTACAAATAAAGTAGCGGTAGCGCGGTTCGTCATAGGTCGCTACTACTATGTGTAGCCTATCGGCTAAGCCGTGGGAATTTTAGTAGTAACGTGTTTACAGCCAGACGCGCTACTGCTAGATCTTTATCTGCAGCGCTGTTTCCTCAGACGCGCTACTGCTATTTAGCACCAACGTGCTTTTTTGACCCACGCTACTGCTAAAGTTCTGTGTATAAGGTTTTCCCTAGTAGTGGCATCTCCTAACTAAATCCAAAATAACTTTCTTTGAATCCAAATCTGCTGACAAATTCTCATGGCACACAACCCTAACTAAGTGCTTTAATATGTCCTAGCTAAATCTCACTTACACTTCCTTTGAAAATAAATCTTGTCACAACTTTCTGAAACCATAAACCCTAAACCTCACATGACATATCCTAAACCCTAATCAAATTGTACCCCTATTGGTACTATAAGCATAAGGGACCAGCAAAGATTTGAGATGGCTAGGCACTTACAGCGAAGATCCGGCATGAAAAAGTTGATGCACGTTGATGAGGATGATGTGGCCTCTCGGGTCGGGGAAGGTGGCGTGCGCTCGGGGAAGGAGGGGAGGCTCATCGGAAGATCTGCCGCCGCGACCCGAGCGGGGTGACTTCCGATGAACGGGGAAGGGGGGAGTAGGAGCAGGAGGAAGGAGTGACACGGTGAGTGCGATCGGCGGCGATCGAGGGCGCCAGAGGCGATCGGCGGCGATCGAGGGCGCCGAGGTTAGGGCTCGAGAGGAGGAGAGAGGACGAACTGCTCGAACCAAATTTCAAAAGAGTACGCACGATGATTGGACCTCTATAATGAAGTGTTTTATTAATGCAATTAATTTAATCGAAAAATTTTAGACGAGAATACCCCTGGACTTAATTGGGCCGATTAAAAGTATAAAAAATTAGATCGAAAATACCCTTGGGCTAAAAAAAGGCCCAATTATTCTAATCCGTTAGATCGCCCATATAATACACGTGATTTGGTGTATTATGATGCACCGTAAAATCTCTCAATCCAAAAACGTGAAGCGGTTTGGATTGGTTTGGGTGGCAAATACACTTAGCTTGATTCGGTCTAGATTCTGCACTTCAATATTTGGATTGGATTGGATTGGTTGTTGGAAGCAAAGTCGAGTGGTTTGGGCTGGTTTTAAGTTGGATTTGAAACTATTCACTCGTCCTCATGTATGGTTTTATATATTTTTCAGGAGCTCAATCACCTCTGCCTCGCTCAAAGCATAGAAGGCGACAACTAATCATCAGCGTGTGTTCGGCTGCCGGTTCGATCTTGTTGTTGATCGGCCTAGGCACCTGGGTATGGTTCTTCATGCGCCGGCTGGATAAAAGGATCAGCGAGATGGAAATGGAAGAAGAATACTTGTTCGATGACAAGACAATGAAAGACAAGTTGAGGAAAGGGACTGGACCTAAGCGATTTCGCTACAAGGAGCTAGCCATTACCACAAGCAACTTTACAGAGAGCGGAAAGCTCCGCGAACGGGGTTTTCGTTCAGTATACAGTGGATTTGTCAAGGACTTAGAACCTTGATGTGGCAATAAAAAGAGTGTTGGAATTAAACCCGACTTGCCGGAGGTATACATGTCCGATTAGAAATTAAAGTGTATACCGAGTAGGACTAGGTTAGTTGGCAGGTTAGCTAGCTAATATAAATACAGCTTTGCTATTTCACATCTAGATGTGAAATAGTATCTCACATCTAACCGTCTAAGCACCTGATTTATACATCAAGATTTGTATTCTTTGCTTTTTTTCGGAAATGCTAACGCTCACATATGTGTGCATTCACCATCTCGACCACACGCAAGCATCACCGTTGGCAACTTTGTGCACGAATCTTGGCACAATCCGGTCGGTTTTTTGTGCCACGTAGGACGAGGCGCATGTGCGGTGTGCGAGACAGTTCGCCCGCACGTTGGTTGCCCTCCCGCGGTCAGCGGTTGCCACTCGGGGCGTGCGGTGGAACTGCAATGCGCCCGCACGCCACGCTCCGACCGCGGTTGACGTCAAACACGTCGCACACCTCTGCCCCCTGTCCCCTCACGGTTCCATTTACTCACCCCGCACCGCATTTACTGGCAGAACCCACTCGCACTTCAGACCATTGGAGGAGAAGGTGAGGGGAGAAGGCGACGGCGGAGGCGGAAGAATCGACGGTGTTCGCGGCCGTCGGTGGTGCTCGCCGGAACGGAGCGGCTTCGCCGGAGCGCTTGTGGGTTGAAGGTAATGCTCACTACAACTCTCGCAATCCCTTCCTGCATTCCCCCCCC
>NW_025245152.1:0-2668 GCF_018294505.1 Triticum aestivum
GAGGAGGTGGTGGTAGCGGAGCCAGTGAGTTTGACCAACATTGAAACAATGCTACAAAATGCTCGTGCATTCCGTGAACTTTCACCTGCAGAAGAAAAACGGTGGGCCCGCATGTTGGCACAATGCAACATGGCAGTCACCCCAGGAAATAAGCTGTCAGTATTCTCAGCTATGGTCACCTTTCTTCAGGTGAAGACATCTGAGCGGATGACCAACAAATCGTTCGATGGATGTTGGCTGCTTTCCGCAAATATTTCCCAGATGCGTCTGAGCTGCCACACACCTACAATAAAATGAAGAATTTCCTTCGTGCAGTTGGAATTGGATATGATATGTTTCTAAGAATAATTGTGTTCTGTTCCGTAAGAATTACACCAACTTAAGTGAATGCCCGAAATGCAAATCATCAATATGGAAAGATGGTGATGCTGTGAAGAGGATTCCTCATAATGTTCCGAGACATTTTCCAATTATACCAAGATTGCAGAGGTTGTTTCATGATGCTGAAACAAGAGAGGATGTACTATGGCATTCTAGGAACCAGGAGTACAGAGATCAGAATGTAATGAGCCATCCATCTCATGGTAGTGAGTGGAAAACATTCAATCATAAACACAAAAAGTTTGTTGCTGACCCGAGAAACATTAGACTTGGCTTAGCTTGAGACGGATTTAACCCATTTAGCCACCAAAGCGCCACATATAGCATGTGGCCAGTGCTTGTTATCCCTTACAACATGCCTCCAAATGTCTGCACCAAAGAATCAAACTACATGATGGCCTTGCTCATCCCAGGTCCAAAAGTCCTGGAAAGGATTTTGATTTGTTCATGGAGCCTCTTGTGGAGGAACTTCAACAGCTATGGAGGGGTGTTCTCACTCGAGACCTATATAGCAGCCCACCATCTGAACTTTTTCTGCGTGCTGTTATAATTTGGTGCATCCATGATTATCCGGCTTTGGGAACTATGTCATGGCGAACGACACATGGTTACAATGCATGTGTTCACCGTGACAGGAATCCGCTGTCATACACAATACTTAGCAAGATCAACTTAATTGGACACCGTCGTTTCCTTGCTAAGGACAAGCCGCATCCTAGAAAATACCGAAGACATGTGTTCAATGCAAAGCATGAAAACCGTGATGTGCCAAAGAGGCTCACCGCCAATGAGTTGCATGTGGAATTAGAGAAGGTAAGGCATATTACACCAGGAAACCATCCTCGTAATGGTAGTGGGAAAAGGAAGCGTGACAGGGAAGAAGAGAGATTATTGTTTACCCGTAGGTCCACTTTGTGGGACTTGGAGTATTGGAAAGATTTGGATCGGCGGCATAATCTTGATGTGATGCACATCGAGAGAAATATACGTGACAACATTATCGGCACACTTCTTAATATTGAAGGCAAGACAAAAGATACCTTAAAATCTAGGATTGATTTGACACACCTGGTTATCAGACAGGATTTGTAGGTGCAAGATGAAGGTAAACCACGGGATATGGCACCAGCTGTGTACGTCTTGGACAAGGTAAAAAGAAAAGAATTCTGCGAGGTCCTATCACGTGTGAGATTCCCACATGGATTTGCTTCCAACCCTGAAAGGAGAGTCAATGCAGATGGAACCAAGGTACAAGGGTTGAAAACTCATGACTGCCACGTCCTACTTCAAAGGGTTTTACCTGTTATCCCTAGAGGACGGGGCCGCCCTGACTTATACAGAGCAGTTGCAGAGTTGGGACAATTCTTCAGGGAGCTCTGCAGTAGAAATATCAGGATAGATGCTTTGGAGCGTCTTAGAGACAAGATACCAACTATCCTATGCGACCTTGAGAAGATATATCCTCCATCCTTCTTTGATGTGATGGTGCATTTGGCTATTCATCTACCTGATGAGGCACTACTTAGAGGTCCAGTACAGTATGGTTGGATGTACCCTATTGAAAGGCAGCTAGGCACTTTCAAGGGCTATGTTAGGAACAGAGCTAGACCCGAGGGTTCCATTGCAGAGGCCTACATTGCTACAGAAGCGTTCACATTCTGCTCAAAATACATTGAAACAGCTGATCAGCTTAGCAAAGAGGTGGGTGAAGACAATCCCGGGCTCAATGTTTTCGATTATTCTGTTCGAGTTACAGGGAAGATTTAACAAGAGGACAAACCTAAAGATTTGGACAAAATGGTTTGGTATGTGTTGAATAACTGTCCTGAGATACTACCTTATATCAAGTAAGTGCTAAGAACTGGAGCTTATACATCGTAATCTACTAAACTTGCAACACATTCTTATATATTTAGATGTTTGACGCGATCACTATGTTGTGTACATCTACAAAAAGGAGTTACTGCCACAAAATCCAAGAAACATTGACAAACTGGTTATGACAGGATTTGCGAAATGGTTCAAGAGCCATGTAAGCTTTTGAATTGCACTGTCAGTTTTTTTAATATATTGAGTACATAAGATGATCAGCTTGTCTATTTTCTAACCATAGGTTAAGAAGATGTGGGAGGATGGGCAGGTAGTTGATGATGCCCTTTACTCACTAGCAACGGGTCCTGATACTCGGGTAAGACATTATGAATCTTGCGTTGTTGGAGATGTGCGCTACAACACCCTTGCACGAGATGAAGGCAGGAAGACACAAAACAGTTCCATCATGAGCACG
>NW_025245153.1:0-2668 GCF_018294505.1 Triticum aestivum
CTTGGTGGCATGACATTACATCAAGCAAGGCTTCATATTTTTCTGATCATTTTTTAATTTTCTGGAATTAAAATGCCATGGCACTCCATGCATGTGTCCATGCCGTGAGACCAATATGTTTGAAAATTCATTGTAATTTACTGCACACGGAATTAACTCGCACACAAGTACACAAATATGATTTTTCAAACCGTTATGGTTAGCTGTTGCATGTAGATGTAGTTCAAAGTTGAATTAAGGTCATTAAATGGCTAGAAAATCACTTAAATGTCTTCAAAAGGTCAAATGACCCCTAAATTTTCCAAATTTTCACATGAGTTGTATTAGTGCACGTTACACGTAGAAACAAATTGAAGGCCGTAAGAGGAAGCTATCTCCCGTTCGTCATCAAACATGCATTGTTCCCTCTCGGAACCACGAGCCTTCTTGTGAGTTGCTCCGGTTTGTGAGGGGTGTGTGTCCAAACTTTCATCAAACAGGACATTTTTTTTACCACATAAGCTTGGTGGCATGACATTACATCAAGCAAGGTTTCATGTTTTTATAATCATTTTTAATTTTTTGGAATTTAAATACCATGGCACTCCATGCATGTGTCCATGCCGTGAGAGCAATATGTTTGAAAATTCCTTTTAATTTGCTGCACATGGAATTAACTCGCACATAAGTACACAAATATGATTTTTAAAACCGTTATGGTTAGCCGTTGCTTGTACATGTAGTTCTAATTTGAATTACAGTCATTAAATGGCTAGAAAATCACTTAAATGTCTTCAAAAGGTCAAATGACCACTGAAATTTTCCAAGTTTTCACATGACAATTGTATTAGTGCACGTTACATGTAGAAAAAATTTGAAGGCCATAAGAGGAAGCTATCTCACGTTCGTCATCAAACATGCACTGTTCCCTCTCGGAACCACGAGCCTTCTAGTGAGTTGCTCCGGTTTGTGAGGGGTGTGTGTGTCCAAACTTTCTTGAAACATGCCAATTTTTTTACCACATCATCTTGGTGGCATGACATTACATCAAATACGGTTTCATGTTTTTCTGATCATTTTTTAATTTTTGGAATTAAAATGCCATGGCACTCCATGAACGTGTCCATGCCGTGAGACCAATATGTTTGAAAATTCCTTCCAATTTACTGGAAATGGAATTAAATCCCACAAGTACACAAATATGATTTTTGAAACCATCATGGTTAGCCGTTGCATGTAGATGTATTTCAAATTTGAATTACGGTCACTAAATGGCTAGAAAACCACTTAAATGTCTTCAAAAGGTCAAATGGCCCCTGAAAATTTTCCAAGTTTTCACATGACAATTGTATTAGTGCATGTTACACGTAGAAAAATTTGGAAGGCCATAAGAGGAAGCTATCTCCCATTCGTCATTGGACATGCATTGTTCCCTTTCGGAACCACGAGCCTTCTAGTGAGTTGCTCCGGTTTGTGAGGGGTGTGTGTCCAAACTTTCGTCAAACAGGCCAATTTTTTTACCACATCATCTTGGTGGCATGACATTACATCAAGGAAGGTTTCATGTTTTCCTGACCCATTTTTAATGTTTTGGAATTTAAATGCCATGGCATTCCATGCATGTGTCCATGCCGTGAGTCCATTATGTTTGAAAATTCCTTCTAATTTACTGCACATGGAATTAACTCGCACACAAGTACACTAATATGATTTTTCAAACCGTTATGGTTACCGTTGCATGTACATGTAGTTCTAATTTGATTCATTAAATGGCTAGAAAGTCACCTAAATGTCTTCAAAAGGTCAAATGACCCCTGAAATTTTCCAATTTTTCACATGACAGTTGTATTAGTGCACGTTGCACGTTAATTTTTTTTGAAGGCCATAAGAGGAAGCTATCTCCCATTCATCATCAAACATCCATGGTTCCCTCTCGGAACCACGAGTCTTCTAGTGAGTTGCTCCAGTTTGTGAGGGGTGTGTGTCCAAAGTTTCGTCAAACAGAACAATTTTTTAGCACATCATCTTGGTGGCATGACATTACATCAAGCAAGGTTTCATGTTTTTCTGGTCATTTTTTTATTTTTTGGAATTTAAATGCTATGGCACTCCATGCAAGTGTCCATGTCGTGAGAGCAATATGTTTGAAAATTCCTTTTAATTTGCTGCACATGGAATTAACTTGCACACAAGTAAGCAAATATGATTTTTCGAACCATTATGGTTAGCCGTTGCATGTACATGTAGTTCTAATTTGAATTACGGTTATTAAATGGCTAGAAAATCACTTAAATGTCTTCAAAAGGTCAACTGACCTCTGAAATTTTCCAAAATTTTCACATGACAGTTGTATTAGTGCATGTTACACGTAGAAAAAAATTGAAGACCGTAAGAGGAAGCTATCTCCCGGTCCTCATCAAACATGCATTGTTCCCTCTCGGAACCATGAGCCTTCTAGTGAGTTGCTCCGGTTTGTGAGGGGCGGGTGTCCAAACTTTTGTCAAACATGCCAAATTGTTTACCACATCATCTTGGTGGCATGACATTACATCAACCAAGGTTTCATGTGTTTCTGATCTTTTTTTATTTTTTGGAATTTAAATGCCATGGCACTCCATGCTTAATTGTGTCATAGCCGTTAGACCAATATGTTTGAAAATTCATTCCAATTTAGTGCACATGGAATTAA
>NW_025245154.1:0-2668 GCF_018294505.1 Triticum aestivum
TGTTCGTTTGGGTCTCCCCATTGGAGTTGCTCTAATAGCATATATTTTCCATGCAATATATAGGATCTCATTTCATCGGATGCACAACTCCCAACCATAACCCAGTTTCAACAATTAGGAACTGTGGCCAAACACTTCGGAATTTTAGTCTAGACATCAAATACTTTGGAAAAATTCATACCATATAGGAGTACCACATTAAGACATGGCTAAAATCACCAGCCACCAAATAGGCTACAAAATCTTGTATGTTCATCAACCACATAGGCTGGCTTCCTTAAACAACGACAACAACGAAAGACGTGAGAGCATTGGTAGGTTTACTACAAAATCTACAATCACGAGGACAAAACATGATTTGAGCTTCAATAAGACAAGTCGGGACAAGAAACTAAGAAGCTCACCGAAAGCACCGTCAATTTGGACATAACATAATCTGCAGGGGTGACTTCAAACGATCAACAAAAATAGCAGGTTGCATCACCTACTTTTTACATCTTAAACTCATGTCATGGTTTGTTTTATGACAATGATCTTATCATTGACATCGAACCATCTTAGCACGTGGCCGTTGCGCTGATAGGCATGCATGTGATCTAGGCTGTGCATAACCCGTCCCACGACTCCCGCCATGAGCACACACACGGCTTCGGATCGTCCTTGCTAATACTCACTGCACACACGTCCCATCCTCGCCGGTCACCATCATAGCAACCATGGTTGTGTAGAATTTGCTCCACCGGGCGCGTGTGCATGGCGGTGCTGCTGGCTACAGGGTGGCGGATCCAAGTTTCGGTGGCCTCGCCCGCTCGGGATCATTTAGGGCCTTTTTGATTCGCAGGATTATCAAAATAAAGAAATAGGGAAAATGTAGGGATAGGATGGCATGTCCTATAGTATCCTACAGGATTTGAAAGAATGTTTAATAGCGCAGAAAAAACAAAGGAATTCTACAAAAAGGTTTGAGTGGATGGAAATTTTTCTTCAAAATGTAGTACAAATGGATACGATGGAAAAATTCCTAAGGATGCCAATCCTACGAATCAAACAAGCATTACAGGAAAAATTCCTAAGGGTTCAAATCCTTTAAAAATCTTATGCATTCCTTTGAATCAAAGGAGCCCTAGTGTTCGGTGAAATATTCGTCAATAATTTTTATTTTATTTTTTTTGAGACACCAAATGTTCCTTGTCTGCAAGCAAGATTGACTTCATTCATCTACTGTGTGATTTCATAGGCTTTACCTGGTCGATAAAGTGTATAATAGAATATTAGGAATTAGGCGCTCCTCTCTTTGCTTCTCACTAACTCTGACTCTCTGATTTTGACTTGCTAATGTGTGGATTTTGTAAAATGGATGTATGCATATACGAGAAAGAAAGGAGGAAGAGGAGTATAGCGGACGAAACTGATTATCACTACAACAAAAACATAGTGTATGATCGCTTTTTCTGGGTCGTTTTTTTATTCGTCTCTACACTCATGAACACTAGCGACCTAAAGACGCTTCTTAAGACGTTTTCAGAGCGCCACAAACTTTTGATTGTAATTAGCCTTCAATAAAATAAGTATTTAATTTTAATTAACTTAGAGACGATCTGTGATACGTTTTTGTGTGCGACTCTATTCTTAGAGACATTTGTGAGACGTTTTAATGTGCGACTCTATTCTTAGAGACAATTTGTGAGACGTTTTAATGTGCGACTTTATTCTTATTTTAGACTAAAGAAAAGAGATAAATACTCATAGAGTATTAGAACTTGTATGGCCAGTTTGGTGCATAAAATTGCAAAATACATGTTTTTTGATCGTCTAACTTGTTCTCTCATTCATATACGGTGCTTTGTACCGTATCGGGATGTACCATGTGCACGCGTGGCATGCCAACATGGCGAGGGCCCACCCTCAGTGGTTGAGGCGGTGGGTAGCCCACGTGCACTGTTTTTTTTACTCCCTCCGTTCCCAAATACTTGTCTTTCTAGGCATTTCAAATGGACTCAACATACGGATGTATGTAGACATATTTTAAAATGTAGATTCATTCATTTTGCGCCGTATGTAGTCACTTGTTGAAATCTCTAGAAAGACAAGTATTTAGGAACGGAGGGAGTAGTTTTTTCTTTCAGAAAGCATTGTTGCATTTTTCTTTTGCGGGTGCATTTTATTTATCTACGCAGAAAATCCTAAACAATCGAACACACAACCTTCTCCGATTCGGCCGCATAAACGGCCACTAGACCAGACAATTAGATTTATATAAGACGGACAGTAGGAATTAAAAATTTAAAATAAAAATCAAAATGGGAAAACGCTGTGCAAAAAAGGAAGCCCCCGTTCAAACCTATTGCATCATAAGTTGGTCGCATGTGCGAGCGCCAATCATCCGGCCACAATGACACTTCTATACTTTAATTTTTAATGTTAAATTATTAATTATTAATATATAATAAAATAAAGTAAGGTGCGTTTGTTCACTGTATAGGATTAATTTCGTCTGCCGCGGGAAGCTGCTAAAATCATATGAGAAATGATTGTGGTCAACCGACAAATCCTATTTTTACGTCGACCTCCTCCGCCGATTGACACGTGTCCCAAGGCCCTTGCAGAACACACACCCTTTTCTAGAAACTTTGCGCGGCATCACATCTCCTTCCCATTTCTTCTGTTC
>NW_025245155.1:0-1098 GCF_018294505.1 Triticum aestivum
ACAGATGAGTTCTTGTCCGAAACCCTGATACTCCGAAAGAGATTGTCCAGTTTGTACACGAAGTGCGTCCAGTTTCTGCCGTAACCCTCTCTACTCTTTTGCACATGCCATGTGGGTTGAAATGATGATACCATGCCAAGTTTTGACATTTTCAGAGTTCATTTTGTAGTGATTTTCAATTTCACGGTCATTTAGCCTCTAAACAAATCAGTAAATGACTGAAAAATAGCAAATGATGTCAGAAAGTTTTGAAAATTGATGATGTCGCTTTGAATGGTGCGTACGGAACGCAAAAAAAGTCTGGAGTTGTAATAAGTTTAAAAAATGAAGTGCCCATGTAACAGATGAGTTCTCGTCAGAAACCATGATACTTCGAAAGAGATTATACAGTTTGTACACGAAGTGCGTCCAGTTTTGGCCGTAACCCTCTCTACTCTTTTGCACGTGCTATGTGGGTGAAATGATGATACTACGCCATGTTTCGACATTTTCAGAGTTCATTTTGTAGTGATTTTCAATTTCGCGGTCATTTAGCTCTCTAAACAAATCGGTAAATGACTAAAAAATAGCAAATGATGGAAGAAAGTTTTGAAAATTGATGACGTCGCTTTGAATGGTGTGTACGGAACACAAAAAAGTCTGGAGTTGTAATAAGTTAGAAAAATGAAGTGCCCATGTAACAGATGAGTTCTCGTCAAAAAACCTGATACTTCGAAAGAGATTATCCAGTTTGTACACGAAGTGGGTCCAGTTTTTGCCGTAACCCTCTCTACTCTTTTGCACATGCTATGTGGGTGAAATGATGATATCATGCCAAGTTTCGACATTTTCAGAGTTCAGTTTGTAGTGATTTTCAATTTCACGGTCATTTAGCTCTCTAAACAAATCGGTAAATGACTGAAAAATAGCAAATGATGTCAGAAAGTGTTGAAAGTTGATGACGTCGCTTTGAATGGTGCGTACGGAACGCACAAAAAGTCTGGAGTTGTAATAAGTTTAAAAAAATGAAGTGCCAGTGTAACAGATGAGTTCTCGTCCGAAACCCTGATACACCGAAAGAGATTTTCCAGTTTGTACACAAAGTGCGTCCAGTTTTTG
>NW_025245155.1:1108-1772 GCF_018294505.1 Triticum aestivum
GGGTGAAATGATGATACCATGCCAAGTTTCGACATTTTCAGAGTTCATTTTGTAGTGATTTTCAATTTCACGGTCATTTAGCTCTCTAAACAAATCGGTAAATGACTAAAAAATAGCAAATGATGTCAGAAAGTTTTGAAAATTGATGACGTCGCTTTGAATGGTGCGTACGGAACGCAAAAAAGTCTGGAGTTGTAATAAGTTTAAAAAATGAAGTGCCCATGTAACAGATGAGTTCTCGTCAAAAAACCTGATACTTCGAAAGAGATTATCCAGTTTGTACACGAAGTGGGTCCAGTTTTTGCCGTAACCCTCTCTACTCTTTTGCACATGCTATGCGGGTGAAATGATGATACCATGCCAAGTTTCGACATTTTCAGAGTTCATTTTGTAGTGATTTTCAATTTCACGGTCATTTAGCTCTCTAAACAAATCGGTAAATGACTAAAAATTAGCAAATGATGTCAGAAAGTTTTGAAAATTGTTGATGTCTCTTTGAATGGTGCGTACGGAACGCAAAAAAGTCTGGAGTTGTAATAAGTTTAAAAAATGAAGTGCCCATGTAACAGATGAGTTCTCGTCAAAAAACCTGATACTTCGAAAGAGATTATCCAGTTTGTACACGAAGTGCGTCCAGTTTTTGCCGTAACCCTCTCTACTCTTT
>NW_025245155.1:1782-2668 GCF_018294505.1 Triticum aestivum
TAAATGACTAAAAATTAGCAAATGATGTCAGAAAGTTTTGAAAATTGATGACGTCGCTTTGAATGGTGCGTACGGAACGCAAAAAAGTCTGGAGTTGTAATAAGTTTAAAAAAAGAAGTGCCCATGTAACAGATGAGTTCTCGTCAAAAAACCTGATACTTCGAAAGAGATTATCCAGTTTGTACACGAAGTGCGTCCAGTTTTTGCCGTAACCCTCTCTACTCTTTTCCACATGCTATGTGGGTGAAATGATGATACCATGCCAAGTTTCGACATTTTCAGAGTTCATTTTGTAGTGATTTTCAATTTCACGGTCATTTAGCTCTCTAAACAAATCGGTAAATGACTGAAAAATAGCAAATGATGTCAGAAAGTGTTGAAAATTGATGACATCGCTTTGAATGGTGTGTACGGAACGCAAAAAAAGTCTGGAGTTTTAATAAGTTAAAAAAAATGAAGTGCCAGTGTAACAGATGAGTTATCGTCCGAAACCCTGATACTCCGAAAGAGATTGTCCAGTTTGTACACAAAGTGTGCCCAGTTTTTGCCGTAACCATCTCTACTCTTTTGCACATGCCATGCGGGTGAAATGATGATACCATGCCAAGTTTCGACATTTTCAGAGTTCATTTTGTAGTGATTTTCAATTTCACGGTCATTTAGCTCTCTAAACAAATCGGTAAATGACTAAAAATTAGCAAATGATGTCAGAAAGTTTTGAAAATTGATGACGTCGCTTTGAATGGTGCGTGCGGGATGCACAAAAGTCTGGAGTTTTAATAAGTTTAAAAAAATGAAGTGCCCATGTAACAGATGAGTTCTCGTCAAAAAACCTGATACTTCGAAAGAGATTATCCAGTTTGTACACGAAGTGCGTCCAGTTTTT
>NW_025245156.1:0-2668 GCF_018294505.1 Triticum aestivum
GCCACATGGTGTAGCTGGTTGGCCACCATTCTAGTGCCTCTTAATGGGTTTAACTAGTGGCTGGGGCGCGCACTTGGCGCGCCTCCTATGCGGTCCTTTGCGCGCTTGCCTTGGTGGTGCAGTTGTTTATGGTTCTAGTCCTCTTGAATTCGTTTCAACAACTTATTATATTGATGGTGCATCAGTGCATGTCAGAGACAGGAAGAGCAAACAAACAACTCCAACTCACTGCTTGTTGCCAACTCCTACCGTGTTGCCCTGCAACTGCACCTACTATCTTTGACTTCTTCTCTTTAGTTCAGGGATCAGTCTGTAATTTACATTTTCAGTCAAAATATGATTAACACTATCTTATTCATAATCCCACGATGTAACTATGCAAGCTTCTAGTCAATAGTAAGGAATCTCTTCGGAATGAAACATCATTTAGTTTATTCTTACATAAGTCCAGGTTGGCACTACTGAACTTGTAATCTTGAGAGCGTCCTGGATCACCACAGTTACTGCAAATGATGCCAATTGGAAAATTCTTGTCAGCATAAAGCACCAAACTTATACATGTATTGCATTGTACATGAAAAAATGATTAAGACAGTGATAATGTAGCATGCTCTTCATCAGCTCCTTCACCTTCTAAATCTTTCCTTCAAACCCATTTGCAGATCTGAAGTAAATATATGTGCAGAAATCAGTCATCAACAAAATTGGAATAAAGATCTACAAACTTTGGGTACTATTTTTGTTATAAAACTGAAGAGCAAATTCTTGGCATCTACATCATACAAAAGGGAAATACTTGCTGAGTTCTTAACCATTTGTAGGGGCAAAAAAATCATGTTCTCAGTGATGGCCTATGTTATTTTCTTCCTGATGAATATCAAAATGAACATGTATTAATGCATCTACGTTGCTCTAAAATATTATCATACTTATCTATGAACCTATATTTAACTGATGGGAATCAACTTGATGTATTATAGTTTCAGCTAGCACGGGAACATTCATATTCAAACTAACAAGCTCTCAAGGCGACATGCACCCAAACAGTTCCTAGAACTCAACTGAGGTGGGTGAGGAAATTAAACAGCCACCCAACCCCTACAACACCACTGCCATGTTCCCAGTTAGTGAAGATGTTACATTCTAATCATCATAGCCTTCAAGCTTGTATAAATTATTATTTTTAGCATAGATGAAATTAATATGTAGAATCAACTTAGGTGTACAAATTACCTCGTGAGCTTGGTTTGTCGCAAGCAAATCATGCGTCAACGATTCAAAATCAATAGGCTCCAGTTGTCCTTCATTAAAACTGAGAAGTCAAAAAATAGCTATTCAGTTTAACATTTTCAATAATTAATATATCTCATACCCATGGATGATATCATGTTGTAACTGAAAACATGAAACCTACACAGATTATTGGGTACTCAATGCGCACTCTCCTAGATCCAAAGCAGATGGCGAACATCTCCTTAAATTCATAGTCGGCAAAATCCAGTGTGTGCCACACCCACGAATTATCTCTCCCAGCATGCTACTGCATCTTCTTCGTGGCCACAACAACACACCAAATATCGAGATGTAAGAAAAGCCCAGCTATCTAATATGCAAATCAAAATCACATGCACATCACCGCAACACATAAATGTTGTGATAGTTTGAATTTTCATTTTTAGCACGGAATGGTAGTTCTGAATGCTTTGTGTATTTTTAAGCTAGGAGTGCACAATACACAACATATCCTTGAGCTAAAGCTTGATTCTTGGTAGAACTGTATCCCCCTGTTTATATACAGAAGCAACCAATCAAATCTCTCACTATGAACAACTTTTTCTTTTCTTTTAGCTTTATTAGGAGGCTCATCAAACATGAAAAAATTCTCGTTACCAATGTACCCATCAGAAATAGAAAGGCCAACAAAATTCTGGTCAACAGGAATACATTTTTTTTTTTGAAATGGAGGATGACCCCCGGCCTCTGCATCTGGGAGATGCATATGGCCACTTTATTAATTATTCTCGAGGACCTTACAAAGTATTACAGACAATATTCCTGAATCCACCATCTGGGCAACATATACCGCTACTCTTATCCATACGATGAAGGGGTACTAGTTGGGCCACTACCCAAACCATTCACCTAAACCTAACATCAAAAGCCGGAAGCCCCAGCCGAGCCACATACCGGGTCTGGGGCACAATCCGGTCAGACACACTCTTGTGTCGTCGCAGCCATCTTCCACAGGTCCGTCTTCAGAATATATTGAGTCTTCTACCTTGTGTAGGCCACTCCGCCATCGACGTCACCATGATGCCAGACAGCTACCTCCTCCTGCGCGAGTCCATCTCCGCGCATCGGGCGGCGAGCCTCCACAGCGCCATGCCGCCGATCTTTGCCGCCATCAATGAGTGAGATGAAGTACCGCTCCACCACGGCATGTACAAGGTGAGGAAGGGAGAGGTCCCCATCGGAGACACGGCCGGCAGAGAAGCACCGCAGCCACGAGACACTGCCCGAAGCTGCGACGCGGTAGATCAGACGGGCCGCCACCAGGAACCAGACAAGCTCGCCATACACACCCAGCATCCCCATGCCCAAGTCGGCGCCTTCAAGAAGGTGACGACGCTGTGGCGCCGCCGCCGCTTACCCACCGGGGCTAGGGTTT
>NW_025245157.1:0-2668 GCF_018294505.1 Triticum aestivum
TTGGAAAACCTTCGCATTGTTTCATCATATGTGGCCAAGTTACGAGCAAAAATTATAAACTTGTAATATAGCAATTATTTTAAAAAAGTGTTCTCAGAAATGAGCTATCATGCGTGAAGATTCATGGCTTTCAAGCCAAATGATCAATCTTATGGCCACATTCATGGCATAGTTTGTTCAAATGATCTCATATTGTGCACAAGGGTGCATCTTGGAATTCCAAATAATGTTGACAAAGGGAGTTTTCATTTTCTTTGCACGGAAAATTCATTTTCCATTTTTCGAGTGCCCGAAATGAGGTTTTTTTCTGAAGGACCTACCATATATTTATTGCAAAATTGGACCAAATCAATTTTATAAAATACTAGGACATATTTAATGCACAATTGACAAAATTCTTGGGTGCCAAAAGTTTTGATCCACCGCTCATGAAAAAGACAAATTCCCGCCGATTCAATAGGAAGCGGGTCAAATTTGAACTGCAGCTACCTCGTAGTTTGCTCTTTATTTTATCCAAAAATCATTTATATGTACATAAGTATCTGTTTAATCAGAGAAACACGAAAAAAAATCCAAGACTCAACCACTAGCTAAGAACGGTCATTCCCGCTGTTTTGACCGCATTTTGAAACGGGCATAAAAAATTCAAAAAAAATCTAAAAATTGGAAAACCTTCGCATTGTTTCATCATATGTGGCCAAGTTACCAGCAAAAATTATAAAATTGTAATACATCAATTATTTTAAAAAAAGTGTTCTCAGAAATGAGCTATCATGCGTGAAGATTCATGAATTTCAAGCCAAATGATCAACCTTATGGCCACATTCATGGCATAGTTTGTTCAAATGATCTCATATTGTGCACAAGGGTGCGTCTTGGAATTCCAAACAATGTTGACAAAGGGAGTTTTCATTTTCTTTGCACGGAAAATTCATTTTCCATTTTTCGAGTGCCCGAAATGAGGTTTTTTTCGGAAGGACCTACCATATATTTTTTACAAAACTGGACCAAATCAATTTTATAAAATACTAGGACATATTTAATGCACAATTGACAAAATGGTTGGGTGCCAAAAGTGTTGATCCACCTCTCGTGAAAAAGACAAATTCCCGCCGATTCAATAGGAAGCGGGTCAAATTTGAACTGCAGCTACCTCGTAGTTTGCTCTTTATTTTTTCCAAAAATCATTTCTAGGTACATAAGTATGTATTTAATCAGAGAAACACGAAAAAAATTCCAAGACTCAACCACTAGCTAGGAACGGTCATTCCCGCCGTTTTGACCGCATTTTGAAACGGGCATAAAAAATACAAAAAAAATAAAAAAATTGGAAAACCTTCGCATTGTTTCATCATATGCGGCCAAGTTACCAGCAAAAATTATAAAATTGTAATACGTCAATTATTTTAAAAAAGTGTTCTCAGAAATGAGCTATCATGTATGAAGATTCATGGCTTTCAAGCCAAATGATCAATCTTATGGCCACATTCATGGCATAGTTTGTTCAAATGATCTCATTTTATGCACAAGGGTGCATCTTGGAATTCCAAACAATGTTGACAAAGGGAGTTTTCATTTTCTTTGCACGTAAAATTCATTTTCCATTTTCCGAGTGCCGAAATGAGGTTTTTTTCTGAAGGACCTACCATATATTTATTGCAAAACTGGACCAAATCAATTTTATAAAATACTAGGACATATTTCATGCACAATTGACAAAATGGTTGGGTGCCAAAAGTTTTGATCCACCTCTCGTGAAAAAGACAAATTCCCGTCGATTCAATAGGAAGCGGGTCAAATTTGAACTGCAGCTACCTCGTAGTTTGCTCTTTATTTTTTCCAAAAATCATTTCTAGGTACATAAGTATCTGTTTAATCAGAGAAACACGAAAAAAATTCAAGACTCAACCACTAGCTAGGAACGGTCATTCCCGCCGTTTTGACCGCATTTTGAAACGGGCATAAAAAATTGAAAAAAAAATCTAAAAATTGGAAAACCTTCGCATTGTTTCATCATATGTGGCCAAGTTACCAACAAAAATTATAAAATTGTAATACGCAATTATTTTAAAAAAGTGTTCCCAGAAATGAGCTATCATGCCTGAAGATTCATGGCTTTCAAGCCAAATGATCAATCTTATGGCCACATTCATGGCATAGTTTGTTCAAATGATCTCATATTGTGCACAAGGGTGCATCTTGGAATTCCAAACAATGTTGAAAAAGGGAGTTTTCATTTTCTTTGCACGGAAAATTCATTTTCCATTTTTCGAGTGCCGAAATGAGGATTTTTTCTGAAGGACCTACCATATATTTATTGCAAAATTGGACCAAATCAATTTTCTAAAATACTAGGACATATTTAATGCAGAATTGACAAATTGTTGGGTGCCAAAAGTTTTGATCCACCTCTCATGAAAAAGATAAATTCCCGCCGATTCAATAGGAAGCGGGTCAAATTTGAACTGCAGCTACCTCGTAGTTTGCTCTTTATTTTTTCCAAAAATCATTTCTAGGTACATAAGTATGTGTTTAATCAGAGAAACACGAAAAAATTCAAGACTCAACCACTAGATAGGAACGGTCATTCCCGCCGTTTTGACCGCGTTTTGAAACGGGCATAAAAAATTCAAAAAAATTTGGAAAACCTTCGCATTGTTTCATCATA
>NW_025245158.1:0-560 GCF_018294505.1 Triticum aestivum
AAAACAGCAAATGATGTCAGAACGTGTTGGCAATTGATGACGTCGCTTTGAATGATGCATACTGAACTCAAAAATTGGCTGTAGTTCAAGTAAGTTTAAAAAACATTGAAGTGCCCGTGTAACAGATGAGTTCTCGTCCGAAACCCTGATACTCCGAAAGAGATTGTCCAGTTTGTACACGAGGTGCGTCCAGTTTTCGCTGTGACCCTCTCTACACTTTTGCACATGCTATGCGGGTGAAAGGATGATACAATGCCAAGTTCCAAAATTTTCAGAGTTCATTTTGTAGTGATTTTCAATTTCACCGTCATTTAGCTCTCTAAAGAAATCGGTAAATGACTGAAAAACAGCAAATGATGTCAGAACGTGTTGGAAATTGATGACATCACTTTGAATGATGCATACTGAACGCAAAAATAGGCTAGAGTTCAAATAAGTTTAAAAAACATTGAAGTGCCCATGTAACAGATGAGTTCTCGTCCGAAACCCTGATACTCCGAAAGAGATTGTCCAGTTTGTACACGAGGTGCGTCCAGTTTTCGCCGTGACCCTCCCTACTC
>NW_025245158.1:570-1325 GCF_018294505.1 Triticum aestivum
TTTTCAGAGTTCATTTTGTAGTGATTTTCAATTTCACCGTCATTTAGCTCTCTAAACAAATCGGTAAATACCTGAAAAACAGCAAATGATGTCAGAACGTGTTGGAAATTGATGACGTCGCTTTGAATGATGCATACTGAACGCAAAAATTGGCTGTAGTTCAAATAAGTTTAAAAAACATTGAAGTGCCCGTGTAACAGATGAGTTCTCGTCCGAAACCCTGATACTCCGAAAGAGATTGTCCAGTTTGTACACGAGGTGCGTCCAGTTTTCGCTGTGACCCTCTCTACACTTTTGCACATGCTATGCGGGTGAAAGGATGATACAATGCCAAGTTCCAAAATTTTCAGAGTTCATTTTGTAGTGATTTTCAATTTCACCGTCATTTAGCTCTCTAAAGAAATCGGTAAATGACTGAAAATCAGCAAATGATGTCAGAACGTGTTGGAAATTTATGACATCGCTTTGAATGATGCATACTGAACGCAAAAATAGGCTGGAGTTCAAATAAGTTTAAAAACAATGAAGTGCCCGTGTAATAGATGAGTTCTCGTCCGAAACCCTGATACTCCGAAAGAGATTGTCCAGTTTGTACACGAGGTGCGTCCAGTTTTCGCCGTGACCCTCTCTACTCTTTTGCACATGGTATGCGGGTGAAATGATGATACCATGCCAAGTTCCAATATTTTCAGAGTTCATTTTGTAGTGATTTTCAATTTCACCGTCATTTAGCTCTCTAAACAAATCGGTAAATA
>NW_025245158.1:1335-2147 GCF_018294505.1 Triticum aestivum
TAAACAAATTGGTAAATGACTGGAAAACAACAAATGATGTCAGAACATGTTGGAAATTGATGACGTCGCTTTCAATGATGCATAGTGAAGGCAAAAATAGGCTGGAGTTCAAAAAAGTTGGAAAAACATTGAAGTGCCCGTGTAACAGATGAGTTCTCGTCCGAAACCCTGATACTCCGAAAGAGATTGTCCAGTTTGTACACGAGGTGCATCCAGTTTTCGCCGTGACCCTCTCTACTCTTTTGCACATGCTATGCGGGTGAAATGATGATACCATGCCAAGTTCCAACATTTTCAGAGTTCATTTGTAGTGATTTTCGATTTCACCGTCATTTAGCTCTCTAAAGAAATCGGTAAATGACTGAAAAACAGCAAATGATGTCAGAACGTGTTGCAAATTGATGACGTCGCTTTGAATGATGCATAGTGAACGCAAAAATAGGCTGCAGTTCAAAAAAGTTTAAAAAACATTGAAGTGCCCGTGTAACAGATGAGTTCTCGTCCGAAACCCTCATACTCCGAAAGAGATTGTCCAGTTTGTACACGAGGTGCGTCCAGTTTTCGCCGTGACCCTCCCTACTCTTTTGCACATGCTATGCGGGTGAAATGATGATACCATGCCAAGTTCCAACATTTTCAGAGTTCATTTTGTAGTGATTTTTGATTTCACCGTCATTTAGCTCTCTAAACAAATCAGTAAATTACCGACAAACAACAAATGATGTCGGTACGTGTTGGAAAGTGATGACGTCACTTTGAATGATGCATAGTGAAGGCAAAAATAGGCTGGAGTTCAAAATAGTTTAAAAAAC
>NW_025245158.1:2157-2668 GCF_018294505.1 Triticum aestivum
AGGTGCGTCCAGTTTTCGCCGTGACCCTCCCTACTCTTTTGCACATGCTATGCGGGTGAAATGATGATACCATGCCAAGTTCCAACATTTTCAGAGTTCATTTTGTAGTGATTTTCAATTTCACCGTCATTTAGCTCTCTAAACAAATCGGTAAATGACTGAAAAACAGCAAATGATGTCAGAACGTGTTGGAAATTGATGTCGTCGCTTTGAATGATGCATACTAAAAGCAAAACTAGGCTGGAGTTCAAATAAGTTAAAAAACATTGAAGTGCCCGTGTAACAGATGACTTCACGTTCGAAACTCTGATACTCCGAACGAGATTGTCCAGTTTGTACACGAGGTGCGTCCAATTTTCGCCGTGACCCTCTCTACTCTTTTGCACATGCTATGCGGGTGAAATGATGATACCATGCCAAGTTCCAACATTTTCAGAGTTCATTTTGTAGTGATTTTCAATTTCACCGTCATTTAGCTCTCTAAACAAATCGGTAAATGACTGAAAAACAG
>NW_025245159.1:0-2667 GCF_018294505.1 Triticum aestivum
AAAAATCAAATTTGAAAATTCGAGAAATCCCCAACTCTCTCCGAGGGTCCTTGAGTTGCTTAGGATTATCGAGGATTTGTCAAAATGCAACAAAACATGATATGCAATGATGATCTATGTATAACATTCCAAATTGAAAATTTGGGATGTTACAAACCTACCCCCCTTAAGATGAATCTCGCCCTCGAGATTCGGGTTGGCTAGAAAACAGGTGGGAGTGGTTTTTCCGTAGATCTTCCTCTCGCTCCCAGGTGGCTTCATCTTCTGTGTGGTGACTCCACTGAACTTTGCAAAACTTGATAACCTTGCTGCGGGTAACTCGGCTGGCATATTCGAGAATCTTAACCGGCTTCTCCTCATAGGTCAAATCACTTTCCAACTGAATTGCTTCCAGTGGCACAGTATCTCTCAGCGGTATCTCAGCCATTTCTGCGTGGCACTTCTTCAACTGAGAAACATGAAATACATCATGTACTCCAGACAATCCTTCGGGCAATTCCAGCTTGTAAGCAACTTCTCCCATACGTTCCAATACTCTGTATGGTCCGATAAAACGGGGCGCTAACTTTCCTTTAACTCCAAAGCGCTTCACTCCTCGAAGTGGTGATACTCGAAGATACACTCTGTCTCCGACTTCGTGAACTGTCTCCTTTCGTTTAGAATCAGCATAACTCTTCTGCCTGGACTGGGCTACTTTGAGCCTATCGCGAATCAACCTCACTTTCTGTTCAGACTCCTTAATCAAATCTGGTCCAAACAACTGACGATCTCCAACTTCGTCCCATAACAACGGTGTTCTACACCTCCTTCCGTACAAAGCTTCGAAAGGGGCCATCTTCAAACTGGTTTGATAACTGTTGTTATATGAAAACTCCGCATATGGCAAATTGTCGTCCCAACTAGATCCATAATCTAGTGCACATGCTCTCAACATGTCCTCCAAAATCTGGTTGACTCTCTCGGTCTGTCCATCTGTCTGTGGGTGAAAAGTTGTACTAAATTCCAGCCTGGTTCCCAATGTTTCATGTAACTGCTTCCAAAACTTCGAGGTAAATTGGGTTCCTCTGTCTGACACAATGGTCCTCGGAACTCCGTGCAAACATACGATCCTGGTCATGTATATCTTTGCCAACTTAGCACTGGTGTAAGTGGTCTTCACTGGAATGAAATGAGCCACTTTCGTCAAACGATCGACTACAACCCATATCGAGTCATAGCCTGAACGAGTCCTGGGAAATCCCGTGATAAAATCCATGCCTATTTTATCCCACTTCCATTCGGGTATCGGCAATGGCTGTAGCAATCCTGCTGGCTTCTGATGCTCTGCCTTCACTCTCTGACATACATCACAAACTGCTACATACTCCGCAATATCCTTTTTCATTCCGGTCCACCAGAAAGTATTCTTCAAATCCAAATACATCTTGGTATTCCCTGGGTGAATCGAGTACGGTGAATCATGGGCTTCTTGCAAAATCAACTTCCTGATCTCCGGATCATTTGGTACATATACGCGGTCCTCGAACCATAAGGTATCGTGCTCATCCTCACGAAATCCCTTGGCTTTTCCTTTGCTCATCTTCTCCTTTATCTCTTCAATCCCCTTGTCTGTTTTTTGAGCTTCCCTGATCCTTTCCATCAAGGTAGACTGAATCTCCAATGATGCTAAATAGCCTCTAGGGACTATCTCCAAACATAGCTCGCAAAGGTCCTCGGCTAACTCCTGAGGTAAATCTCCTGTCACGAGGGTGTTGACATGACTCTTGCGGCTCAACGCGTCTGCTACTACGTTAGCCTTTCCAGGGTGATAATGCAATCTCATATCATAATCTTTAATGAGCTCCAACCATCTTCTCTGTCTGAGATTTAACTCCTTCTGCGTGAAAATGTACTTCAAACTCTTGTGATCCGTGTACACCTCACAATGGTTTCCGATGAGAAAATGTCTCCATGTTTTCAATGCATGCACCACGGCTGCTAATTCCAAATCATGCGTAGCATAATTCTTCTCATGGGGTTTAAGTTGTCGTGAAGCATACGACACAACTCTTCCTTCCTGCATAAGCACTGCTCCAAGTCCTCGACGAGAAGTGTCGCAATAAACTTCATAATCCTTGCGTTGATCTGGCATAATCAACACTGGTGAGGTAACCAATCGTTTCTTCAACTCTTGGAAACTAGCTTCACATTCCTCAGTCCAATTGAATTTGGTGTCCTTCTTCAATAGCTCAGTCATGGGCTTAGCAATCTTTGAGAAATTCTCGATGAATCTCCGGTAGTATCCTGCAAGTCCAAGAAAACTCCGGATTTCTCCAACTGTCGTGGGTGATTCCCAACTGGTCACTGTGTCAACCTTGGCAGGGTCTACTGCTATTCCTTCTCCAGAAATAACATGTCCAAGGAATCCAACTTCCTTCAACCAAAACTCACACTTACTGAACTTGGCATACAACTGATGTTCTCTGAGCTTCTCAAGTACCAATCGCAAATGCTCCTCATGCTCTTCTTCATCCTTGGAAAAGATTAAAATATCATCAATGAACACCACGACGAACTTATCCAAAAACTCCATAAACACTTTGTTCATCAGGTTCATGAAATAGGCCGGTGCGTTAGTCAGTCCAAATGACATAACGGTATACTCATACAATCCATATCTGGTGGTAA
>NW_025245160.1:0-2667 GCF_018294505.1 Triticum aestivum
TAAGCGGTAGCGATAGTCGTAAAAGCAATAAGTTGGCGAGACGACAACGATACTACGATGGAGATCAAGGTGTCGAGCCGGTGACGATGGTGATCATGACGGTGCTTCGGAGATGGAGATCACGAGCACGGTGCTTCGGAGATGGAGATCACGAGCACGGTGCTTCGGAGATGGAGATCACAAGCACAAGATGATGATGGCCATATCATATCACTTATATTGATTGCATGTGATGTTAATCCTTTATGCATCTTATCTTGCTTTGATTGACGGTAGCATTATAAGATGATCTCTCACTAAAATTTCAAGATAAAAGTGTTCTCCCTGAGTATGCACCGTTGCAAAAGTTCTTCGTGCTGAGACACCACGTGTTAATCGGGTGTGATAGGCTCTACGTTCAAATACAACGGGTGCAAAACAGTTGCACACGCGGAATACTCAGGTTAAACTTGACGAGCCTAGCATATACAGATATGGCCTCGGAACACAGAGACCGAAAGGTCGAGCGCGAATCATATAGTAGATATGATCAACATAGTGATGTTCACCATTGAAACTACTCCATCTCACGTGTTAATCGGACATGGTTTAGTTGCTTTGGATCACGTAATCACTTAGATGATTAGAGGGATGTCTATCTAAGTGGGAGTTCTTAAGTAATATGATTAATTGAACTTAAATTTATCATGAACTTAGTCCTGATAGTATTTGGCAAATTATGTTGTAGATCAATAGCTCGCATTGTTGCTTCCCTGTTTTATTTTGATATGTTCCTAGAGAAAATTATGTTGGAAGATGTTAGTAGCAAAGATGCGGATTGGATCCGTGATCTGAGGATTATCCTCATTGCTGCACAGAAAAATTATGTCCTTGATGCACCGCTAGGTGACAGACTTATTGCAAGAGCAGATGCGGACGTTATGAACGTTTGGCTAGCTCAATATGATGATGACTACTTGATAGTTTAGTGCACCATGCTTAACGGCTTAGAATCGGGACTTCAAAGACGTTTTGAACGTCATGGACCATATAAGATGTTCCAGGAGTTGAAGTTAATATTTCAAGCAAATACCCGAGTTGAGAGATATGAAGTCTCCAACAAGTTCTATAGCTAAAAGATGGAGGAGAATCGCTCAACTAGTGAGCATGTGCTCAGATTGTCTGGGTACTACAAACGCTTGAATCAAGTGGGAGTTAATCTTCCAGATAAAATAGTGATTGACAGAATTCTCTAGTCACCATCACCAAGTTAGTAGAACTTCGTGATGAACTATAGTATGCAAGGGATGACGAAAGTAATTCCCGAGCTCTTCGTGATGCTGAAATCGACGAAGGTAGAAATCAAGAAAAACATCAAGTGTTGATGGTTGACAAGACCACTTCAAGTGTTGATGGTTGACGAGACCACTAGTTTCAAGAAAAGGGCAAAGGGATAGAAGGGGAACTTCAAAAAGAACGGCAAGCAAGTTGCTACTCAACTGAAGAAGCCCAAGTCTGTACCTAAGCCTGAGACTAAGTGCTTCTACTGCAAAGGGACTGGTCACTGGAAGCGGAACTACCCCAAGTATTTGGTGGATAAGAAAGATGGCAAAGTGAACAAAGGTATATTGGATATACATGTTATTGATGTGTACTTACTAGTGTTTATAGCAACCCCTCAGTATTTGATACTGGTTCAGTTGCTAAAGAGTAGTAACTCGAAAACGGGAGTAGCAGAATAAACAGAGACTAGTAAAAGGCGAGGTGACGATGTGTGTTGGAAGTAGTTCCAAGATTGATATGATCATCATCGCACACTCCCTATACTTTCGGGATTAGTGTTGAGACTAAATAAGTGTTATTTGGTGTTTGCGTTGAGCATGAATATGATTTGATCATGTTTATTGCAATACGGTTATTCATTTAAGTTAGAGAACAATTGTTGTTCTGTTTACATGAATAAAAACCTTCTATGGTCATACACACCAACGAAAATGTTGTTGGATCTCGATCGTAGTGATACACATAATCATAATATTGAAGCCAAAAGATGCAAAGTTAATAATGATAGTGCAACCTATTTGTGGCACTGCCGTTTAGGTCATATTGGTGTAAAGCGCATGAAGAAACTCCATACTGTATGGGATTTTGGAATCACTTGATTATGAATCACTTGATGCTTGCAAACCGTGCCTCATGGGCAAGATGACTGAAACGCCGTTCTCCGAAACTATGGAGAGAGCAACAGATTTGTTGGAAATCATACATACAGATGTATGTGGTCCGATGAATATTGAGGCTCGTAGCAGGTATCATTATTTTCTGACCTTCACAGATGATTTGAGCAGATATGGGTATATCTACTTAATGAAACAAGAGTCTGAAACATTTGAAAAGTTCATATAATTTCAGAGTGAAGCGGAAAATCATCGTAACAAGAAAATAAAGTTTCTACGATATGATCGTGGAGAAGAGTATTTGAGTTACGAGTTTGGCCTTCAGTTAAAACAATGTGAAATAGTTTCACTACTCACGCCACCTGGAACACCACAGCATAATGGTGTGTCCGAACGTCATAACCGTACTTTATTAGATATGGTGCGATATATGATGTCTCTTACCGATCTACCACTATCGTTTTTGGGGTTATGCATTAGAGACAGCTGCATTCACGTTAAATAGGGCACC
>NW_025245161.1:0-2667 GCF_018294505.1 Triticum aestivum
TCATATATATTTGCTGTGAAAATTGTTGGATTTAAAAAAACAGAAAAAGAGGCAATGCAGGATCTTTGCCGTCAGCCACTGATGGCAAAGCCACCTTTGCCGACAGCCGCGGACGGCAAAGAAGCCACGCGACGGCCACCTGTGGTTCCTGGTGGGCTGACCCATTTGGTCAGTTTGCCTACAGTGGCGGACGACAAAGGCTTTGCCTACCGCAGCAGACGGCAAAGGCTTTGCCTACTGAAGCAGACGGCAAGGGCTGCTGTTAGCCACCTAATGGACTAACAGCGTAATTATTGCCGTCTGCTTTCTTTGCCGTCAGCTGCTGACGACAAAGGACCCTTTGCCGTCAGCCTCAGAAAGCAGACGGCAAAGTAGCTCTTTGCCGATCCTTACTTTGCTGGAGCCTTTTGCCGTCCACAGCAGACGGCAAAGACCTTTGCCGTCCACCGTTCCTGCCTTTGTCGTCCACCATGGCAGATGGAAAAGTAACTGATTCCTATAGTGATAGGCATAACCAACCACTCGTACAAGCCAAATTTGGTTTTGAAAGCGGTTTTTTACTCATCACCCTCTTGTATGCGGAATTGATAATAGCCACTCTTAAGATCAATTTTTGAGAAAAAGGCGGCACCGCTAAGTTCATCAAGCATATCATCTAGGCGAGGAATGGGATGCCTATAACGAACGGTAATAACATTGATGGGTCTACAATCGGAACACATGCGACAACTTCCATCTTGCTTAGGAACAAGTATAACCGGAACGGCACAAGGGCTTAGGCTTTCACGTACATGACCATTGTCGATTAGTTGTTATACTTGCGATTGGATCTCCTTAGTTTCTTCGGGGTTGACGCGGTATGGAGCTTTGTTTGGAAGGGGCGCTCTAGGGATGAGGTCGATTCGATGCTCAATGCCTCGTAGTGGAGGTAGACCCGGAGGTAGCTCATCGGGGAAAACATCTTGGAATTCCTGCAAAAGAGATTGAAACACTAAAGGTAGCTCGTGAGAGGTGTTAGTTTTTGGGTCCCCATCATTGCACACAAGGACAAAGTGCATAACACTCGATGGGTTCTCACACACTTCTCTCATCTCACTTTTTGTGGCAAATAGGACTAGGTTTTTCTCTCTAGGCGAAGAGGCGCTCAAGTTTGGCTTGTGGCTCTCACTCACTTTTTGGTGGATCACTTTCAAACTCTTCTCTCCATGATGGGTGACTTGCTTGTCGGCTATCACTTGACTAGAAGACATAGGTCGTAGCACATACTCCTTTCCTTTCATCTTGAAAGCTATAGTGATTGGTACGCCCATTGTGGATGACACCACCATTGAATTGCCAAGGCCTACCAAGAAGGAGGTGGCAAACGGACATCAGGACAACATCACACTCCAAAGTATTCTCACATGCACCAATTTTGAAGGAGACTTGGACCGTATGCTCAACTCATATAGTGCCGGAGTCACTTAGCCATTGGACTTTGTATGGGTGTGGGTGCTTCATCTTGACCAACTGAAGCTTGGAGCATAGTTCTTCACTTTCCAAGTTGTGACAACTACCTCCATCGATGATGACCTTGACGGACCTTCCATTGATGCCGGCCTTTGTGTGGAAGATGTGGCATCTTTGGTCTTCTTCTTGTTGATGTTGAAGAGTCAAGACCTTGGAGACAACGAGAGCGGGGCTCGAATCCTCATCACAAAAGACTTGATCATCTTCATCCTCATTCACAAGCTAGTGCATGGCCACTTGCTCAAGGGCTTCCATCTCCTCATCACTCATGGAGTCATAGGTGCCATCGTCGTTGAGGATCATGGTTCACTTGTTTGTGCATTCGTAGGACTTGTGGCCTCGGCCACCACAAGTGAAACACTTGAAGGAGCTTGTCTTTACGGTCTCATCGGTCGGAGAAGATGATGAAGCGCGCGGCTTGTAGTTGCTTGTAGTAGGAGGAGGACAACTTGAACTTGACGAAGTTTTCTTCTAACTTGACTTGTCGTCGTTGCTTCGAGAAGGCTTGGTTGATGTAGAGATTGGAGGAGTTGTTGAAGCTTGGTTGTTGGAGAAGCCGCAGGTCTTAGACGAGTAATTGGCATACTTGAAGTCATCTTGCACTTGACGTTCTGCATTTGTAGCTTGATGCATGAACTCAATGAGGTTGGAGTAGGGTTGGAAGTCGCCAATCTTCTTGATGGGATGATTGAGTCCATTCAAGAATCGTGCCTTAGTTTGCTCATCATCTTCCATGACATTGGGTAGAATCATGGCTATCTCCATTTCCTTGTAGTATTCTTCAACACTCTTTGTTCCTTGCTTGAGGAGTTGGAGTGTCTTGAAGAGATCGCGGTTGTAATAGGTGGGCACAAAACATGCTCGCATGACATCCTTCATTTGAGCCCAAGTGGTGATTGGAGGTTCACCTCTTGCTTCTTGGCGCTCAAGGACTTGTTCCCATCATATGAGCACAAGTCTTAGAACTCAAGTGATGCCATAGCGATCTTCTTCTCTTCCTCATAGTTGTGCAAACGAAAGATTTTGTCGACCTTCAATGCCCATGAGAGGTATTCTTCGGGATCATTGCTTCCATTGAACTTGGGCATGGTGAATTTTAGCTTGCGGTAGCGTTGCTCTTCATTGTGTTGTTGGCAATGGTGATGATGACGCTCTTGA
>NW_025245162.1:0-2667 GCF_018294505.1 Triticum aestivum
AACGACGGTAGTAAATAAGATGATCCCTCATTACAATTTCAAGAATGTGTTCTCCCCTAACTGTGCACCGTTGCTAAAGTTCGTCGTTTCGAAGCACCACGTGATGATCAGGTGTGATAGATCCTTACGTTCACATACAACGGGTGTAAGACAGTTTTACACATGCAAAACACTTAGGGTTAACTTGACGAGCCTAGCATGTGCATAGACATGGCCTCGGAACACAGAAGACTGAAAGGTCGAGCATGAGTCGTATAGAAGATACGATCAACATGTAGATGTTCACCGATGTTGACTAGTCCGTCTCACGTGATGATCGGACACGGCCTAGTTGACTCGGATCATGTAATCACTTAGATGACTAGAGGTATGTCTATCTGAGTGGGAGTTCATAAGATGAACTTAATTATCCTGAACATAATCAAAAAGATTTTGCAAATTATGTCGTAGCTCGCGCTTTAGTTCTACTGTTTAGATATGTTCCTAGAGAAAAAAAATTTAGTTGAAAGTTGATAGTAGCAATTATGCGGACTAGGTCCGTAAACTGAGGATTGTCCTCATTGCTTCATAGAAGGCTTATGTCCTTAATGCACCGCTCAGTGTGCTGAACCTCGAACATCGTCTGTGGATGTTATGAACATCTGACATACATGTTTTGATGACTACATGATAGTTCAGTGCATAATGCTAAATGGTTTAGAATTGAGGCACCAAAGACGTTTTGAAACGTCGCGAAACATATGAGATGTTTCAAGGGCTGAAATTGGGATTTCAGGCTCGTGCCCACGTCAAGAGGTATAAGACCTCTGACGATTTTCTTAGCCTTCAAAATAAGGGAGAAAAGCTCAATCGTTGAGCTTGTGCTCAGATTGTCTGAGTACAACAATCGCTTGAATCGAGTGGGAGTTGATCTTCCAGATGAAATAGTGATGGTTCTCCGAAGTCATTACCACCAAGCGGCTAGAGCTTCGTGATGAACTATAATATATCAGGGACATATATGATGATCCTTGAGATATTCGCAATGTTTGACACCACAAAAGTAGAAATCAAGAAGGAGCATCAATTGTTGATGGTTGGTGAAACCACTAGTTTCAAGAAGGGCAAGGGCAAGAAGGGATACTTCATGAAACGGCAATTCAGCTGCTGCTCTAGTGAAGAAACCCAAGGTTGAAACAAGGTTGATTAAAAGGAATAACTCTGGTACTGGACTTACACATACAACAAGAAAGAAGGCATCATGGCATGACTGGATCAGTGAATGGGAACTATAGGAAATCAAATGGCATGGTATTAAAATTACACAATGCATAACACATACACCATCAGTGCAGAACAATATAAACTGAACCTTTATGAGTGTTGAATAGTTAGCAGTAAATAAGTAACTTCACATTCATTTGATGCTTTAGATAATCCAAAGTTCCCAACTATCAGAAACAAGCAGCTGATAGATATGTGTGGAGTTGCAATCAGCTACACAATTCAGTCAACTAGTGGTTTCCTTTCAAAGTTGTAGTACTGGGTTGGATGGTACTGTAATTACGATTGTTCAGAGTTCAGACATGCAATTCAATGCTAGACAAAAACCTACGAAGATTTGAAGATAAGATTCAACAAACTGACCTTTCTATCCAGCACAGCAGAAAACAATAAATCCCACTGCAAGAACGCACCACACACATCAACTTCCTTGCACTTGCAAAAAGAAAGGAATATGTAGATCTAAGGGGAAGATGTAAAGGATGGGGGGTACGTGGCCAGACCGTGAGGCGTCACCGGCGGAGCAAAAGACGGCGACGAGGCCACCCGAACCCTAGGGATGAGGCAGTACGGCGCCGACAGGACAGTGGCGCCCGTCTCCTCCGCCATGAGGTGGCGGCGCACCAGTATGTTCCTCTGCCGGATTCGTGGAGGACGAGGCGGCGCACCAATATGTTCTCCCGCCGATGCGGCGGCCTCCGTCCCCGGGGCCGCCGCCGCCGTTCTCGCCTAGGGTTCGCGGAGGCGTTCGAGCGGATTGAGCCACGGAGGAGAAGGTTGTGAGTGAGGCGGCCGCCGGGATACCGCAGATGAGGAGGGGGCGGCGTTCGACCTGGCTGGAGCAGGAGGACCTCCGATCTGGTGGGTAGCGACAATGGGGGATGGGGAGAGGAGCAGGAAATTTTGGGGGAGGGGCGGTTGCTACGGGCGGGATAAGATCGTGGGGGAGATTTTTGTATTTTTTTTGTTTTTTACCGAACGCCGGTGGCGCCATCAGCCAGCAAGGGTAGAAATTTTTGGAAAAAAACAGAGGGAAATAGTATTTTCGGCGTAAACGTGTGAAATGTTTTTAGGAAATTAGAGTTTTTTTAGTGTGCTCGGACGACTATGATTGATACTTCTGGGCCCGGCCCGAGCGACCAAGATTGTTACTTGCGGGTCTGGAAGACTAAGATTGTTATTTCTGGACCAGGACGACTATGATTAGTATTTGCGGGGCCTGACGACTAAGATTGATACTTGTGGGCCCAGATGACTATGATTGATACTTGCAAAGCCGAATGACTATGATCAGTGGACTATGAGCTGTTTCTACGTCAGTAAATGGGAATGAGAGCTCCCTAGCCTCCCCTTATATACTCGAGGAGACTAGGGTTTTACAGAGAGAAACCAATCTAGGGTTGC
>NW_025245163.1:0-2667 GCF_018294505.1 Triticum aestivum
GCAACACTCACACGCACACACGTACGCATGCATGCACACACTAGTACACCACACGACCAACACACACTCTCACGCTCAAGTGCTCAACCTACATGTGCATGCGCACACATCAGGCCCTGACATACACATACACAACCAGGTGGTTCCCGTGCACGGGTTGGATTCTTGTCGCGCCTGCGTGAATTTGTATTTATCTGACCTTTTCCCTATGTGAACTGACAGGTGGGACCCACAAGGAATGTGGTCAATTTAACTAGTCAACATGGCGCCACGCAGACTATTTGGCAGGTCAACAGAGTGCAATCCAATGCTGAACCGTGAGCAAGTGACCGTATAATCATTGCAAAACATATATAGTGACCGTAATCAGCTTATTCTGAAGTTCGGTGACCGTATTACGCTTTTCTCTCTGTAGGCCCTCCAAAACTACATCTCTACACGTTCTCGCAAGTTACATCTAACAACTATGTAATACAGCACTACTACTACACTCTAACACAATAAATCATATGTGTTTTTAGTTTTACTAGATATCATATTGTTACTTAATTATTCAGTTTGCATACATTAAAATTTCCTTTGAAATGTATGGCCAGTATCATCAATCGCGCAGGAAAAATCCCGCCCTTTCCTGTTTAATCGGGTTTGTATCGATGGATCATGCGAAATAGCAAAACTATAGTACTATACAGAACAAGTGACAGTTCACTGGGCCGTTGTGTCGTGTACTCCTCCGCCGTAAGAGTGGAGCGCTCCCTTTCATAAATCTTCTAGTCCCTTTCGCTGACATGTGGGACATCAAGCTACCGGGTCCATGTGCCATACCGGAATACAATGCAGAGCAGCCGGGGTGAAGCACCCCAGTCATGGCACCGGTGTAGTAATGAGCAACGAGGCGTCAAATCACAAAGTTGCACCTTTCCCGCAGTTAAGTTGGAGGGACGAAGTAATAATGCTAAAAAAAGAAGTTGGAGGGACGAAGCAACCATCATTTCACTCGTTGCTGAATCCGCTTCTCTCTCAACTTGTTCAACTCAACCAGGTGTTGCTTCTGCCGTTGTTCTGCCTCATGTGGGACGTGGATCGGCTTGGTAAAGCACTGACACGTGGGACCGCATGTTAGCAAACCGCCAGGACAACGTCCTCTAAAAATAAGAAACCTCCCCCGCCATCTGCGCGGCAAAATCACCTCCTTTTTACTAATCTTGATTCTATAATTTTTAGATCAATATAATTGAGATTTGTATAGATAGCACACAGGAGCAAAAACCACGTGGTACGGTTAAGGGCATCCACAATGTGTAGCCAAATGTGAAAATAGCTTTTGGCATCGCGGGAACCATTGTGGACGGTGTTGCCAAAGCCAAGAAGATGGAACCGAAGCTCCCTGATTGATTGATTGAAGGAATAGAAAAATGCAACATCTCTCCTCTTTCTCCCATGCTTGGACGCATGTAGTACAATGTAGAGCACATAGTCTACTCCCCTGTCCCTTCTATCACAAATCACAAAGTAGTGAGGCGTCAAATCACAGAAGCACGAACGAAGCAACCATCATTTCACTCTTCGCTGAGTCCGCTTCTCCATCGTCTTCTTTGAGAAACCATCACACCGCACTAAGCTGGACGGACGACGCTATTGTGTACTAGTAGTACTTGTACATTTACGCGTCCTTTGGTTCAACGGACTTCCTGGATGCAAATAAGGCGGTTGTCTTGGCTTGCAGGCGGCACTTGCAAATGACTTATCATGGTCTCCCTCAATGGTGTTCTTCGTCGAACGCACTTCGCCAAATCACAACATTCGAGATATCGTCGACGTCACCGCAATGGGGAAGGAAGTCAAATATAGTTACTACCTCCATATTTTTGTACACAAGGCCAGTATTATCAAAATTACGATTTGCAAAAGGTCACTAACACTAATCGAGGCAAAATTGATGGGGTTTGCCTCATACTAGCAACCAAGGACATTAATATCCCGTGCATGCACGTGGAAGTGAGAAGGTTGGTTTGCATGGTGCTGCATTAATCAAGTGATGAGGAGTGAGATGGTTAGCTCTTTGGTCTTTGGAGAAAAAAATACGCATTAATTGACACGTGAAACAAGGATTTGTATCGATTAAATCCCGCGAAGGAAAACCTTGCCTTTCTTTTTTAACACTAGTACTCCTAGTACATACGTACTTATCCTGTTTGGGTCTAGGCCTTGCATTGCCATACTTTGCCACACATTTTTGCCAACCTTGCCTAAAGTTTTCAAAATGAGGAGGTACACTTGCGCACGCCTGTGGCGGTCGCACCGCACCCTCACACGGTCGCTCCTGCACGTCGCGGTTGCACCGCACCCTCACACAGTTGTTCCTGCACCGCAAACCCACCCAAGGGAACGCACCGTCACTGACACGTGCTGTCGCATGTGAACAAACCAAACTCAGCCATCCTACCGCTGACACATAATTTTCGTTCATAGAGTATGTTTATCCAACCGCATGTTGGGGAGTATCCGTACGGCCTGTGCGGTGGTCTGTTGGGGAAGAAGGAGAGGTGAGGAAGAAGGGTTAGGAGATGTAGGATATTCATCCAACTGCCTGAAATGGTAGACTCACCCAAGTCAGGCGACTTGCATAACAAATATATGTTTTTACACAGCAAAAGATCCATAAAA
>NW_025245164.1:0-2667 GCF_018294505.1 Triticum aestivum
AAAAAAAGACCCCGTACTTGACCAACAACAGCAAGTCATTTACCCAATGGCCAGCATGAGTTACAAAGATTCCATATTTTTCCAAATAAATACACAGATGCTTGATTGCACTACTCAGAGTGCAGTGCGAAACTTCTATGGAAAGTTCTTTTGTGTGTGTTGCAGAACTAAACCCATACCAAGCATTCCCCACAGCTCGGTGGCTGTGGACACACATAGCATAAGAGAAAGCAGAGGAGAGCAGTTGAGTGGATTACCTATGCCGGAGTCAGAGAAAAGTGGCCACGAGAGGCGCAGGGGAAGCCACGCAGGAGGTGTCGGAGTGAGTTTTTGCAGGCCAGTCGTCCATGAACAAAGCTGTAAAACAAATGAACAACTCTTACTGCAAGTTGACAACATTCTTGAACAACTCCTACTTAAACTGCTCAACAGATAAAGAAGCCAACATGCTATACTGAAACAACCTTTTCTGGCCACACAATTAGGATGAACGGAACAAGAGCACCCTTTAAACTAAAATATGTCCTTCAGTTGATTTACAGATGATAGATGTTTTATGATGAGACTAAATTACGTCTTGTACTCTGTATCTCCAATTGTATGTCCAAAAAGTCCAACGATGCTATTTAGTATTCCCTCCGTTCCTAAATATAAGTCTTTTAAGAGATTTCACTATAGACTACATACGGAGCAAATTGAGTGAATCTATTCTCTAAAAGGCGTCTATATACATCCGAATGTAGTCTCTAGTGGAATGTCTAAAAAGACTTATATTTAGGAACGGAGGGAGTAGTAGATATAAGAAGACAAGATCGACACTCAAACTTCAGATTTCAGGAAGGAGAAACAACACAGACTGCACTTAGTTTTAGTTCTAAGTGGCCGAGTCAAGCATTATCCATGCAGTGACTGAGATATGCCTGACATACTAAAAACTTACAACATCATTAAGATAAATTTGACAATAAAAAAAGCAGAATTTATAATAATGGCTTGCACGATCTGTATGTAAACATCTCAGATATCTAATCAGATACAGTGCACAAAAGTAATAACCAAGAGTTCAAGTCAGCGTTCCACTTTGATAATACAAGATCATCAAGTTTACAGGATAATCTAAAGAAAATCTAAAGCAAGGTTACAGGATAACACAAGATCATCAAGTTCCGTGCACGTTTACCGGAACGAGCGATGCAAGTCATGGCCGTTAGGAACTACTCCCTCCGTTCCAAATTACTCGTCGCTGAAATGGATGTATCTAGAAATAAAATACATCTAGATACATCCATACGTGCGACAAGTAATTCGGAATGGAGGGAGTACAACATGAAAACAAAATTACATTCTGTTTTCCCATGCCACATATTCAGTTCTCAGAAGCGTACACAATCGTATGGACAATTGTTCAGGAATCAGAACCAACTAATAAATAAGCAAACATACATAAGCTGTAATAACCAACAGTTCAACTCAGCATTCCACTTTGATTAGGTACATGTGCTTGTACTAATTCCCAAGGTTACAAGAATGAGCCTGATACTTGAGCTACAACAATGCTAGCAAATAAAAGGTGTGCTCTTTAACAAAAAGAAAATTTGAAGCAAGGCTCCATGATAATACAAGATCACCAAGTTTGCGTGCACATTTACCAATACGACCGATGAATGTCATGGCCATTAGCAACTACAACATGAAAACAAAATTACATTCTGTTTTCTCATGCCACACATTCAGTTTTCACGAGCATACACAAAATTGTAAGGATTATAGTTCAAGAACCAGAACAAACTAAGCAAGCAAACATGCATAAGCTGTATATAGAAAATGCATGACAAAGACAAGCAAGGGCCACCAGTATCATACCTGGAGTACAGTAGCTCATGTACATGTAGGGTAGAGAGCGTCAAATCATGCACACCGGAGGAATGGCCAAGGTGGTTGCGTTCTGCTTTAGTGCTTGAGAGTCTGGTGCAGAGCTTCAGATCTTGTCAACGCCAAGCTTCTCGACATTGGATTTGGTTGTTTTCCAGTGAAAAATGTTCCACGAAGCCAGCCAATGCCAAAGGCCACGGTGTATGGTAGAGAGCGTCATTGATTGAGGTCTGGATACAATGCAAGAACATGAATCACGCTCGTATATTAGCCTGAGATAATGAGAGATTTGGTACAAGCACCAGAGAGCAGACATACCAAAGAGAAAGAGGAGGAGGCTGGTCCTCGCCGTGCTTGGTGCCCCCGTGGGTCATTTCGCCGGGCCGGTTCACTGCGTCCAACCTCGTCCCACGCAGGCTGCATCTCCTTCGGCCGCAAAACAGAGGAGACGAGGAGGGAGCTCGGGGTGATCAGCCGCGGCGCGGGATGGGCGCCAACGACCGGTTGCGGCTAGGGTTCGACGCGGCCTCCATCGGTCCATTTCCCCAGGCCGGTTCCCTGTGCCGGACCTCATCCCAGGCCGGATGCAGCTCCTTACGGCCGCAAAACCGAGGAGGCAAGGAGGCAGCCGAGGCGAGGACGGGCGCCGGCGACCCGTTGTGGCTACGGTTCGCCGCCGCCTCAGTCGGGCCGCTGATCTGGCGCCGCGGTCGCTGGAAGGTGAAGGGGCTGCGAGGCCTGGGAAGCGGAGGAGGGAGGACCTGGGCGTATGGTGCAGATCAAAGGAGAGACAGG
>NW_025245165.1:0-2667 GCF_018294505.1 Triticum aestivum
TTTTTTTTGAAACTTCAAATGTGATTTTTGAACTATTTAAAATAAAGTTCTCCAATGCAACCGGGGTCCAAAAATCCACTCTGTTTATCTCCTCGATTTTTATACTTAGGGCAGCTATATGGCAGACTCCAGCATTTTTTCTATCCCCAAGAGGAAGAAGATGGGCAAGAGGGTTAGCCACTATGAAACTCCACGTTTTGCTTGGAAAAAACTTTGGTACGTGAACCAAGGCTCCGTGCAATAGCTTAATTAAGAGGGAACAGTCAGGTGAGCTGGAAAGGGTACGCGCGTGCATGGCATGGGAAACCGCGTGCTCACGTGCAAGCAACCTGGCGGGAGTATCCCATAAAAGATTCCAGTTTAAGTAGGAGTACGTATGAAACCCGTTGAGAATCTAGTACCAAGATATTTCGTGGTGGGCCGAGTGCAGTTGCTCTCACTGCTAGGTCTTCGCCCGGTCGTCTTGCCCGATTGCATCTTCAAGTTGAAGCTACCCGCCTGCAGCTCAACGGCGATATGTTGCAAGCTCACCGGTCCTTTGATCAAAGACCGAGCTGCTACTGCCTACGATCGATCGGAGACTGGCTGTGCATACGTATTAAGAAGGTGTTTGTTTCTAGAGACTTATTGGTTTAAGGACTTAAAAAAATCCCTATAAGTCCCATCTAAAGTAAATAGAAGAGACTTATAGAGACTTAAAGTGGGCATTTGGACTTATGAAATAAGACTCTTAAGAAGAAAATTATAGGAACTTATAGTTGTAATATGGGTTTTAACCCATATTAAGTCTCAGAAACTAAACAGGTATGAATTTTTTAGGGACTTGAGACTTATAAATTGGGACTAACAAAAATCTTAGGACTTATGAACCAAATAGTGCCTAAGTCCTATGAACCCGGTAGCATGTAGTATGTGAAACGAAACTGAAAGTATCAAGAAACAACGTACAAATCCATGAATGCGGAAAGGGCACAATGCTCAATCTAGGATGCGACCAGAGACAAATCGTTCAACTTAGTCTCCCTGGATCCCTCCTAACACACCAGACAAAAAAAGGAAAGTAGGAAATCGGGCAGTGGGAAAGGTGAGTCTGAAAAGGTAGAAAAGACATGTCATGGCTCACATGCAAGCAAAGTTGTACTTCTCGCAAAACAAGATGACCCCGACCTTGATTTACGAGACCTGTTCAGATTGTGTCTCCCAGAGTCTGAATATAGGTGGGGAGAGGGAGTAATAGCTAACATGGCCTTTTTTTAATTGAAGGAAATTAGGGAGGGGCCCACCCAGTTGAAATCAGGGGTGGAGGGATTAGTTAGGAAAGTTAAGCAAGATTACGTAGGATTTCTATGTAAATGTAGCATTTTTGTGGGATAGGAGGCTGCAGGCAGAGCTCATAACCCATTCAGCAGGACATTAACGGGCTCCTCAAGCTGAGCTTGTACACTGGCAGGCGTAATAATGATGCATATTATAGAGACTTGGAGCTTGCCATGATGCACAAGATGGATTGAAGTCTTAACACACAAGCGAGTTCACTTTTGTAGATAATGAAAGGATTACACTCCCTGTCTCTACAGCCGAAGGTGCACACAATTCATTATTACAGTATACAAAGGCCCACAAGTTCGCAGAAGTTAACAAAGGAATGAAAAACAGCAAGCATACATCGAGAAATCAATACTGCAATGGAGCGTTCATGGTGGTGGTGCACCAGCAGGGTAAGAAAAGGACAGGCCCGCTGATGTGTAACGCAGGCCTACTGCAGGGCGCTCGCAGTCCCTAGTGCAAGAGAGGACATATTGCTGATGTGAATGTAACAACTTCCTAGTGCAAAGTGCTCCCTGTGGATGTGAGCAAGAACTGCAGTTGGACAAAAGGAACGTCGATTTTTGCTCTGTAAAAGAACAGATTGTGATTTGAAAAAACATCTGAAGAGTAGTAGAACTGAACTTCTGAAAGCTAAGTTCTCCGTCAGCAATATAATAAAAATGACGAGAAGAGGGGAACTTCTTTCTTCTGCGGACCCTGAAAAGTGACATGAGGCTGGACACTGTAACCTTGGTAGTACTTGCGATACACAAACCGCTTGGCTTAAGATAAAAAATGGCATGGTTGTTTTTAAGCACGCTAATTCGAGTCGCCGTCTCCTACAGCTGCGAGTAGATCGACATGGACCATTCGCGACGGTGAGACTGAGCTAGCAAGAGGTGAAAAGGGGAATTAACCAGTAATATACGATGATATTTTTTTTTCATTTTTTCTTTTACTGTTTTATTTTTCTCTTTTCAGAGTTGTTTTTCTTCTGTTTTTTTGAGACATTTTCTTTTTTTAGTTTTTGCAATAGACGGTGAACATTTTTTTCAAATACACACTGAACTTGTTTAGTATACAGTAAACATTTTTCAAACACACACTGAACAATTAAAATATATGATGAACATTTTTGTAGTATACGTTGAACATTTCTAAATATACAATGAACATTTTTAAATATACGATGAACATTTTTTATACACTGTGATTTTTTTAATATACACTGAATCTTTCCATAAGACACATACTGAACTTTTTTCTAAAGTGTGTTTTTATTTTTTAATAGGTTTTTAAATATGCAGCTCCTAAAAAAGTAACAGCTGGGTTTTTCTGTGAAAAATCCACTAAAAAAAA
>NW_025245166.1:0-2667 GCF_018294505.1 Triticum aestivum
GGTAGTTGGGGGTGCAAGTTGCCCGGTTTTGAAGTTAAGGGACCAAATCAAGACTCCACAAAAAGTTAACGGATGAAAAATATATTTTTTTTCTTTTTGTTAGTTTCGGAATTCTAGGTGTCACATGTATGCTGAGCATGCATGTGAAAAAACCTCGGCAAACAACTGATAGGCGGGCCCACGGTAGACGTGGCAACGGCTATTTAACATTTCGGCTTCCTATGCCGAGTTCCAAAATCGGCAATGGGCGGACCCTTCGCCCCCCCCCCCCTCGCAAATATTAAATGTGGGCGCATGCGCGGCTCGCTAGCCACAAAATCCCCACGCGCCCTGCCTCATTTCCTCCTCCGTCGCTCCTCCTTTTCCACACCCCGCCACTGCGCTGCCTCTCCTCCTACACCGCACCGGCGGAGAGTACAACCTTGGCAACGGGCACAAGAGCCGCTGCCACATCGGTGCGGCCATGGGGGCCACCAGCTGCACTCCTCGTCGTCACACCGGCACTAGCATGCACATCCACATGGAGCAGGAGAAGAGGTGAGTTCATCACCTTTTTTCCTGTTTTTCCTTTTCCTAAAATTCTTGAAATTTTGTTCACTAAAATAAGTTAGATCTATATATGATGTGTAGGAAATGCTAGCTAGTAATTAGTACTCCCTCCATTTAGGTGTATAAGTCAACCTTACGAAAACCAAATAATCTCAAAACACTTAGGCGCGATGCATTAACTCTTATCTCGTTTCTTGTTTCTTAACATAAATAAAGGAATCAACCAATAAGAGATATGAGGCGTGCATGCTTTTAGTGACTTGAGACTACCAAACACGACATGCAGTGGCCAGTTCATTGCATGCAATGCTATTAATTAGCAATAAACATTAAGTCATCTCGTTTTTTCCTTCACCTTGGTCACGGTGCACAACCTAATATGACTTATGCACCCAGACGGAGGGAGTACCAATTATTAAAATGCTAGTAATTAATTAGAAGCCAATTTTTTTTGTTAAAAATGCTAGTAGTTAGAGGCAAAACAACTATTTCTTAAAATAATGAAGTTAGATATGATGCAAGAGCATTATGCTTATTTGTTATATATATCTATACTTATAAGAAATAAGTCAATAGCAAAAGCTAGTTATATAGTTTGTTATCTTTTAGAAAGTTAGCTCACATATATATTTGCAACTACTAATTATTAGTGTAAAAAGTGTAGCGATTGCCCGACCTATGATAGTTGTTGGGTCGACTCCTCCAACTACGATGTGCCGGATCCCGTTTATACCGAGGATTCGAATGCGCTAGCATTGACCTCTAGCCCCTAGTCTTCGGACGGCCTCGACTTGATCGAGTTCTACGAAGGACCGGCAGCTGAGGAGCAGTTGGAGGAGGACGATGGGGACGACGTCGGCCCCTCCACTGCCAAGGATGACTAGCCAATGGTCAGCGGCAAGCGTCCTCCCCAGACGATGACCCAGAGTGGGCATCAGAGAGGAAGGAGTAGATGCCTACTAGTATAGCTAGTTGGATTGAGTCTAAAGGTCGGACTTGTGAAACCCTAGTTTGGACATAACTATTATTTATATATCGATGCATGCATGCAATGGTTTCTATGTTTATATATGTAGCTAGTACTTTTGAGGAAAAGCTTCAAGTAACGGTTGTTGGATCCTCCGGAGAATTGAGTAGTGAGTGCAAAAGATATAAGATAAACATCAACGCTCAGTACTAACATATCGAATCACGCAAGATTTAACGGTGCGATAAACAGATCACAAATCCACCATACGCACATCAAACAAACAAATCACGTCATCTTTGCAGCTCGAGCTCGCCGGTGACACTTTATGACATGCTTCAGTTTGGAGCTGGCTACCAATGGAGATGGGCTTATTCGCAGCTCGCCTTCCAATTTTAAGGCTAGGGTTCTTCGTATCTTGCTTTCCTCATGGGTTGGAAAGGGTCAAAAGAAAAGAAAAAACGAATGTAGATTTGTCGTGATCTAAGCCATGCGTACATAAAAGAAATAGATCACATCATCATTGTAGCTCGAGCTCGTCGCTGATGCTTCGTGGCCTGCTTCAGTTTGGAGCTACTTGCCGTTGGGGACGAGCTTATTTGCAGCTCGCCTTCCAATTTGAAGGTGAGGCTTCTTCACATCTTGCTCCTCTCACACACCTCGCGGGTTGGAAAAAGGGTTCACACTCGTAGGAAGATTTGGATAGCATCCTCTTCTTGCATTTCCCTGCAATTTAAGAAATGCAAGAAATGAAAAGCACTGGTGCTCCACAATTAGTTCCAGAGCGGGTGTATTAATTATAGATAAAAATTCTGAACTTACAAGGGTGCACAATATAAAGAAAACAGTACCAAACATGTATAGATAATCTGTTGGATTTCAACCCGAAAATATATAAGCATGATTACCCCAAAATGTTACCCGAAGACCAACTTTGATCCGTGCATAAGGTAATCTTCTCTTGCAGGATCTCTCTTGCACGTCCAACTGCTCTCTGGCAGTGTGGCTTCATCAATTGGTTCCAAGGCTTGAAACCACAGATTGCTACTGGATATCCTTCATAGCTCATATATACAATACCTATAAGGTGTACCATCGAGGTGGTGCAGGCCTCCTCCCTATCTGGCAGCATGAGTGCATGACTGGTGCTG
>NW_025245167.1:0-2667 GCF_018294505.1 Triticum aestivum
AAGACTATCATGACCACCACTCGTCCATTTGAATTGCTTCACATGGATCTCTTCGGTCCTAACCATTATTCTGCAGTTTCAAACGATGCATCTCAATATGGATTTGTTATTGTTGATGATTACTCTCGATACACATGGGTACACATTGTTACTTACAAACATGAAGTGCAGGAAGTTTTCAAACGATTTTCCTCGAGGGCTTCAACCAACTTTGGTGTGAAGATCAAGCACATCAAAAGTGACAATGGAACTGAGTTCAAGAATTCTGGTCTTGATAACTATCTTGATGAACTTGGTATTACTCATGAGTTATCATCTCCTTATACTCCTCAGCAGAACGGCATCGTGGAGCGCAAGAACAGGACTCTTGCTGAGATGGCTCGCACTATGCTTGATGAATACAAAACGCCTCGTCGTTTCTAGATTGAGGCAATTGATACTGCGTGCCACATCATCAACAGAGTATATCTTCACAAATTCTTCAAGAAGACTGCCTATGAACTCCTCACTAATAATAAACACAATGTAGGTTATTTCAAAGTCTTCGGTGCTAAATGTTGGATTGGAGATCCTCATCACAACTCAAAATTTGCACCTAAAGCACATGAAGGTTTTATGCTTGGTTACGGAAAGGACTCGCACACCTACAGAGTCTTCAACAACGTTCTTCACAAGGTTGTTGAAACTGTAGATGTGCGGTTCGATGAAACTAATGGCTCGCAAAGAGAGCACCTACCTACTGTGATAGATGAACCAGCACCTGAGGAAACTATCAAGTTCAAGGCTACTGAGGATGTCATTCCTACTGAAGAATCTGCTGAAGAATTCATTCCAGAACATGAAGAACGTTGAGATAATGCACCTGAAGAAAATACTGAAGAAAATGGTGTTGAAGAAAATGCTGATCAAATTCCTCGATGACAACCAACTCATCCTCGCGTTGCAAAAGAAGTGCAAGTTGAAAAGATCATCAATGACATTAAAGCCAGGTCCTGTCACACGCTCAAAAGCTTCACATTTATCTAACTTTTGTGGGCACTATGCTTTTGTCTCTATCACAGAGCCCGCTAAGATAGATGAAGCATTCCTGGAGCCTGAGTGGATTCAGGCCATGCAAAAAGAATTACATCAGTTCGAACTCAACAACGTCTGGGAACTGGTCAAACGTCCAGATCCTCACAAACACAATATCATTGGCACAAAGTGGATCTACCGCAACAAGCAAGATGAAAATGGCCTTGTGGTGAGGAATAAGGAACGGCTTGTAGCTCAAGGCTACACACAGGTTGAAGAAATTGATTTGGATGAAACTTTTGCACCTGTTGCTAGACTTGAGTCTATTCGCATATTACTTTCTTATGCTAACCATCATTATATCAATCTATATCAAATGGATGTGAAAAGTGCATTCCTCAATTGTAAGCTTGAGGAAGAAGTATATGTTGCTCAACCCCCAGGTTTTGAAGAACCAAAGAATCCTGACTAAGTCTTCAGACTCAACAAAGCCCTCTATGGCCTCAAGCAGGCCCCTCGTGTGTGGTATGATACTTTGAAAGAATTCCTCATGAAGAAAGGCTTCAAACCCGGTTCACTCGACCCTACTCTTTTCACTAAATCTTATGATGGTGAATTGTTTGTGTGCCAAATATATGTTGATGATATTGTCTTTGGCTGTACTGACCAACGTTATAGTGATGAATTTGCCTATATGATGAGTGAAGAATATCAAATGTCTATGATGGGAGAGTTGAAATTCTTCTTAGGTCTTCAAATTCGTCAACAACGCAATGGCATACTCATATCTCAGGAGAAATACCTCAAGGATGTACTGAGGAAATTCGGCATTGTAAGATTGCAAAGGCGTCAAAATTCCTATGCCCACAAATGGCCATCTGTGCACTGATGAAAATGGTATTGACTTCGATCATAAGGTATACCGCTCCATGATTGGTTCTTTATTGTACTTATGTGAATCTAGGCCAGATATAATGCTTAGTGTTTGCATGTGTGCCCGATTTCAAGCTACACCGAAGGAATCACACCATAAGGCTGTGAAGCATATTCTTCGATATCTAGTTCACACACCAACACTTGGATTATGGTACCCCAAGGGCTCGGCTTTTGATCTCATTGGATATTCTGACTCTGACTATGCTGGTGATCGTGTGGACCGCAAGTCAACATCTGGTACATGTCATTTCCTCGGACGATCTTTGGTCTGTTTGTCCTCGAAGAAGGAGAACTGCGTATCACTATCTACTGCTGAAGCTGAGTACATTGCCGCTGGTTCTTGCTGTGCTCAATTGCTATGGATGAAGCAAACTCTCAAGGACTACGGCGTCAACATGAAGAATGTGCCTATCTTCTGTGACAATGAGAGTGCCATCAAGATTGCTCACAACCCAGTTCAGCACTCGAAAACAGAGCACATTCAGATTCGTCATCATTTTCTTCGTGATCATGTGTTGAAGGGCGACATTTCTATTGAGCATGTGAAGACTGAAGAACAGCTAGCCGATATCTTCACAAAGCCCTTGGATGAGAAGAGATTTAGCAAGTTGCAGTATGAGCTAAATATCCTAGAATCTTCAAATGTTCTTTGAAAAGGACACTCATCCTAACACTTACGCAAAATTGATGACTTAGATGTGGAACACATGAAGAAAC
>NW_025245168.1:0-2666 GCF_018294505.1 Triticum aestivum
TAAACATCCACAGAAAGTCGGCCTTGGGTGAAACTGCAAAATTCTTCACGTTTACGGTCCATGAGACCCTCCGGAATGTGATGTTCACGGAAAGCCTCGCTGAACTCAGCCCAAGTAGTGACATGGCCCGCTGGGCGCATAGCTCCATAATTTTCCCACCATAGACTGGCGGGGCCTTCAAGATGATATGCAGCAAAGGTGACCTTGTCAGCCTCCGCTACCAGCGCGGAACGCAGTTTGTGAGAGATACTGCGAAGCCAGTCATCAGCGTCGAGAGGCTCGACGGAGTGGTGGAACGTAGGTGGATGCAATTTGATAAAATCACTGAGTGACACCACGTTAGTCCTCTGATGGTGTGCTGTGTTCTGTTCGATACGCTCCAACAAACGGTTGGTCTCCCGCTTGTTTCTCTCAGCTTCCATCATAACCTCGGCTAGTGAAGGAGGATGAGGCAGATTTGCATCCCTGACTTCACTGCCTTCGGCCTGCTCTTGAGGAGCAGGGTTAGTGCGCGTGTTGACCATCCTAGGTAAACAAGACAATGATTTAGTCAGGATGATAAAATTCCGACATAGGATACATAATGTAAGGAATAACTCGGAATGCAAGATGATCATCCGTATGACATGGTAGATACAGAAACTGCTTCTTTTATTCCATCGTCATACACACCATACAGGATTTAGTACAAGACCAAACAAAGTACTAATACGGTGAAAAGAGGATTACATCTCATCGGAGGCATCCCAAGCTCCTATACATTATTTTTCTACAGCTCCGGAAAGAGTACAAACTAGGTCATATCCCACGAGTCAAGCGGGACGATAGAAGACACAGCTAGTGCGAACTAGTGATACTACCACTAACTCAGACCAATCCGTAGTAGTCCTCGTAGAAGTCACCTCCATAGCCTGGAAGCTCAACATGATCATCCGGAAACAGACGATCTCGCGGAGCTTGTGGACCATAGGGGCTAGGATGAGGCCTTGGACCAACAGACGGTGGCCTGCGGGGACCGCGAGGTGGGGTGATGCCTCCTACATCACGCCAAACCATCACGTCTGGCAGAGCAGATCTCACAGGATAGAGATCGCGCATATCCGAATATCCAGCTTGCACCGCCGGTGCGAACCGAGTCAAAGTGGCCCAGTGGTCAGCACGGGTATTGAAGAGCTCTAACCTCAAGGCCCGATTTTCACGGTCCTTATCCTCGAGCATCTCAGCAGTGGTGCGAGTCCGTGAATCCTCCTGAGTGGGGTCAGCATAGATAGCTTGGAGATACCCTTGTGCTCCCGGAAGTGATCCTGGCATATACCGGAAATCAGAGTCCCGAAATAAACCAGATCTGACTCGCATAATGGTCATCATAGAGTAGGCGGCGTCCTGCACAGCCATCTCAATAGTAATCCCGAGTCCATAGGAGCAGTGAAGAGGCTCGGTGGATCCAGGATAAGATGGAAATATCCTGACAGTGCAGAGATACTGGCTTTGATTAAAGTCTCGGAATTGCTCTTAGACCGTGTACTCGGGATACCAGCGGTATCCAGCCTCAGTCATTACCCTGACCAACTTGGCAGTATGGCCGGGTACATCTAGGCATCGAGTCAGGCGAACCACTTGATTGAGGTCGCGAGTGGCCATCTGAAAGCACAATCATAATGCGAAGGCATTAGAATTTCTAGCAAAATTTCGGCAGCATAACAGCTGTAAATGCTCAAAAAGGATTTTGAGACATTTGACAAAGGATTTCGTACACACTCAACATCATCATATCAAAGTTCTGAAACCATTCTAACAACATAATGTGGTAGTAGAACTGAACTAGGCTTGTATCCATCAAACTTATAAGGTACTACTGATTAGTAACTCGTGATCCTGATAGAGAGAACAAATCCTAATTCCTTAACCCCCGGTGGAAGAATGGACTGACTCAGATCAGAATGTCATAAGATAGAGGAGTAAAAAGAGCCTTACGTTCCAACCCACAAACAATTCCCCTACATATAACTAAAGAATTTCTAGACTCAACATCGACCAGTTTGGCTTGGAGAACCTACAGGCAGTCCGGCTCTGATGCCAACGCTGTCAGGACCCCGACTCGATGTCACATCGATCTAGCCGGTAACACCTCATATCACTTTGCGGCCTCACGCACGGTATACCCACGGGTGTCGCCTTACCTTTGCCCGGGACCGTTTGCGCCTTTTGGCTCACGTATATGATAGTGTCGCTAGCATCCATATGATAAAGAGCCCGGGCTGACATGACTAGTCGTAAACCCAAAGTGGCACAGACTTACAGGGACAGGCATCCATGACCCAGCTTCGAACGTGTCGGTCATCAGCAAATGGGTCCGGGCTGTAGCACTGGGCTAGCAGGACTCCGGTAAACCGGGCTGTAGCGGGCTAACAGGACTCCGGTACTCAAAGCGTGACATTTCCCCGAAGGGACAGACACAGGAACGAAGAAGGACACATGCCGGCCAGCCTAAGTGTTCCAGAGCAGTAGCAAGCTACCATGGCTCAGCGGTAACACTAGGAGACATTTCCCGGTAAGAGAGGCTACTAAAGATAAACAACTAGATAGTCAGATCCCACACATACCAAGCATTTCAATCATGCACACAATATGCTCGATATGTGCAAATACAACGAAGCATCACAACA
>NW_025245169.1:0-2666 GCF_018294505.1 Triticum aestivum
AGATACATAGCTCGCAACCTTTTGGAATGTTTTCGGACCGAAGTCCACAACGTTCCACTTGCTATTAATGAATATCAATATTTCTCCATAAATTAATTAGTAAATTCAAGACTTGCATGCGTTGTAGGATCCCTTCAACATGGTACAAGTTGCATATACCTCATGGCCTCATTGTTTGTCAGTTATTTTCCTATTAATTAGTTTGATATCTTAGCTACGGCTCGACCTTAACAGTACGCTGCTACAGCCTACATCATTGTGACAATCTATTTGTTCAACATAGTAAAGTTACACTTTGAATTATGGGCTGTTGTGAATTTGTAAGGCACGCCGAACTAATCATTGATTGTTTTTCAGCTTATTGAACACTTCAGTACGATATGGAGCCATAGCAAGGTCCAAAAGTACCTGCCACCGGAGGATGGCTCATTAACTGGAAAAGCAGAGACGCCGTGGCACAGGCTGTTGGAGCTGCTCAAGAATTTCCCGGAGAAGTTTATCATGAGTTCAATGTCTAGAGGCACAATAACATTAGAGTTCGTTTCGCTGGTCTGCTTGGCTCATAAGTTTTGCTGCCCTGAGGTTTCTCAGCTCATTGCCAGGTCCAAAAATTAAAAATAGAGATGTATCTTTGTTTGTATCATCAGCTCATGTTGTAAGCCCGTACACCTTCACGCGTAGGCTTTGCTTCTGTACTTTTGGTACTGTCTGCTGTTAAGAAGAATAATCCGGATTTTTGGGCTGATCGTTGGTATATTTTCTTTGCTATATTACTAATTCCCAAATTGGATGAGTGCTTCTGTTAGCACTTGTTTTGTGCAATATTAGAGGAATAAAAGGCTTTAGGATCTCAGGACCAATAGCTTCTTTTCTGATATCACTTGGTTTGTCAATTTGTAGAGATCAAGTGTTGACAGAAAGAAACTGTGACCAAGGTAGAGATTTCTACCTTATATTAACAAGGCCAACAGGCCAAAGTCACGAACCATTCACTTTATATTGCAACAAATGTGTTTCACATTTTTTTTTCCTCTTACATCAAACCTCTATTGTTCTCACTTGAGTGCATTTATTTATTTCTCTTTCATTTACTTTATAGAAGAAACTGAAACGCAGTGACATTCTGAATTTTTCTACTAGAAGGAATACTAGAGATGTCAGGCCTGAATGCTGGGATATATGGAATCTGCTCGTGGTGATCTATTGGATGGAGGATTTGCAAAGCTTCAAGGCAAAGACTTTAATTACGTCATGCAATCTTATGAAATCATCGTGGGGTGTAGTATCAAGAAACAAAATGTAGACTTAGATCTCAGCGCTCTTATATTTAGTGATCTAAACGCTCTTATGTTTGTTTATGGAGGGAGTAGTTTCAGAAACATATATGGTCCAGCCAAAACTGAATTACCAGCTTCTCTATCAATTTCCTTCTCTATGATTGACCAGACACCCTCAGTGTTAGCACTACACTCCATCAACCACCTTTTTCTTGTTGGGTCAAGAAGAAAGAGAATTCCTTATTTAACACTGTCTTAAAATTGGATGCCCTATTTAACACTGAAAAAATATTTCTTCCCTCTATGACATCAACTCTAAATTTTGTTCCCAATATAACACTTATGTACAATATTTGAGCTAACGGTGTTAAGTGATGTATGAAATGACAATTTTGCCCTCAAACATCTAGCCAATCTGCCCCTATATTTCCGTGTCATATTTAAAGGTGGGAACATGAGTCGGTGTGGCCAAAAGGTTGTGCTAAAACTAATTTCCTAAACTTACCTGATAGGCTGATAGGCCAGGCTCTGGTGGTACGTGGGCACGACGACGAGAAGTGTTCTGTAATCCGTATGCAAGTTGGAGTTAGCAGACTGTGCCGCACCTGCTGGAGCCAGTGGCAGCACGTCGTGTTTGCGTTCGTTTCGCCGAAAGAGCGGAGTTGATCGATCCAGCAAGCTAGCTTTTCACATTTACGTGCGTCACATACGGCTAGACGTGCATGCACTATTCCGCAGCAAAATCAATGAAGCAGCTAGCTTTTGCACGTACATGTGCAGCCCTTCGATGATTTCTTTTAGCGTTCTAAAACTAGCAGAGGCATCGGGGAAAATAGAATGAAAATTTTGGTGATATACTAGTGCCAAGGGTAGTATTGTCATTTCAAGCACCATTTAACACTGTTAGCTCAAAAAATTGACGAAAGTGTTATATTGGGAATGAAATTTAGAGTCGATGATAGATAGGGAAGAAATATTTTGGCAGTGTTAAATAGGGAATTCAACTTTAAGATAATGTTAAATAAGGAATTCTTTCTCAAGAAGAAGCACGGCAATTTTCGATATTGGCCGCAATGCCATGTCTGGAGAAACTTTGCTCACATCGAGTCCTCGAGCAATCTCACAAGCCTGTATTGCTGCTCTGTCAAATATAGATGTGCTCACATGCTTCTCAGACTTGTTTTGCCGCTCGTGGTAGTGCGTGAGCATATCTTCTCCAATAAAAAGTGAAGCACACACAAGAAACAGTTTGGCATCAGGGAACGCAAGGTACGGAAACATCTTCCTGTGGTAGTAATTGTACAGAATGATAGCCGTGTGAATCTGCAAAAGCACAAGCTAGCGTGACGAGTTAGCAGCTAATCAGTTTTATGTATATATATATATATA